>NW_008654686.1:18543-98490 GCF_000695815.1 Acanthisitta chloris
TGCTTGGTTTTGCTCTTTTCATGCATACCAGAAGATACACTTTTCCATTGTCTCATTATCAAAACCAGGTGATTTTCTTTTGGTTTTTTATCAAGGGTCAATCAGTTAAATTGAAATGTTGCTAGCCAGTTAACTGAGAAGAGAGAAACAGTTTATCACAGTGGGAAGTGTTTAGCAATATTAGTAATTTCTGATGATACCAGCTGGGCCATGTTTCTCATATTTTGAAAGTGGGATACCATATTCAGGTTTTACAGGTAGATGTAGTGAGAAGATAAAGTCTTTTAATTGCTGTAGACCTGACTGTGCTGCCACAGATTCCACAGCATGGTCCTACTGTAGGACTGAGGAGAGAATAAACTCCAGGAGATATTCTCCTCCAAACTACAAGGTTGGAGGAGAATATCCAGAAGCTGTGTGAAATACTGAAGTGATGATGCCACTCAGCAGCTTGCTAGTTAGGATGGCTAATTCTTGCCAACTTCCCTCAGAGTCCTTCTTGTAAATAACTCCTGGTTGTAAGAATGGCAAATGACAAACTGCTGTACTAGAATTTCTATCAAAAGTATCTGTGTATGAAGCAGTATAGTATCCTCCTTTATGTTTTACTGGCTACAGTCATTATTGTATAGATGTTATGCTCATAACATATAGAGCTTCACATTACCCTGAGCACTTGTCGCAAACTGGTGAGACAGGGAAATGTTGACAGTGCAGTTGTGTCCTACAGCTGCTCCTGCTCCCCATGTGACTAAGCAGATGCATGTGAAAGCCATAAGTAATCATTAATTGCTTTCCTCGCTGAGCAGAAATTTTTTTTGATAACAGATGCATTTCATTGCTTGGAGTTCGTGTGAATTTTTTTTTTTTTGGTCAGCAATTGTGCATAGATTTGTGCAACAACTTGAGAGAGTCATTAATTTGTGTCACATTTCCCTGAAAGACACAGGAAAAGGCAAGGGTTTGTGGCTTTCTGAAGCAGACTTTGCTTTTGGTTTTGTTTTTTCCAAATGCCTGACAGCTGGAATTTTGTACCTGTCAGGAACTGTATTGTTTATGGCCACAGTGATAACTACACAATTAATGGGTTCTTCATTTGTCTACAGTGTGGGTTTTTTTGACATGTACAATGAATAGAAACTTGTGGCCTTTTTTCCTCCCTCCCCTTTTGGCTCACTTAAAATCTGTTGTTTCTTTATTGTTCACAGTTGGTCATCAATGCTGCATTGGGATTTGATACATTTGTTGTTATGAGACATGGCCTAAAGAAACCAAAACAGCAAGAATCTGGTGATTCATGTTGCAGCAATGCTTCTGGTTCTTCTGATCTTTTGGGATCATCACTCTTTTCAAATATCCCTGGCTATAAACTGGGCTGCTACTTCTGCAATGATGTTGTGGCACCAGGGGATGTGAGTAGAACATTATGCAAATAGTGATTATATGTTTCTTTTGATGTGACTTGAATTTTTATTTCCTTTAAATGATGCTTTATGAAGGGATTTGTTTTGTGTGGATGTACACAGGATTAAGAAACAGCTCATCTTTTATTGGGAATATCAAAGACATTAATTGCACAGAAGTAAAAGTTATTTGTGTGGCAGGACAGCTAGTTAGCTTTGAGTTACTTTTTTTCTTTCCTTTAGAATTGTCTGTCTTTGTAGTCCACCAGGGATCGGACACTGGACCAGCAGTGCACGGTCAGTCGCCCTGGATTAGCCATGGTAGCTGGAGCCCTTGCAGTGGAATTAATGGTTTCTGTTTTACAGCATCCAGAAGGGTGAGTCATTTCTGGATTGGTGTTCAGGAGGGGTTCCTTGAGAAATAAGATTTATTTATTATAATTTTTTGAGAGAAGGAGAAAGTACACATTAAGCAGGATAATTCTGTAAGGTGTAAGGTTGTTTGTTGATGACTGTAATGTATAGGTCATATCTACTATGTTAGTGTAATTTAACAGTGTTTGAGAGGGATAACTGATTCATCAAATCTGAAGTTGTTCCTTTGGAAATTGATAGTTTTCTCTCTGAGTTTAAAAGCAGAAAAGTACTAAGAATATATCTAAAGAAGTTAGTGGATCTTGGCATTCCTTTGCTGAACAGTGTTTGGGTGTAATGAGCTGTTGGAACTATGTGTCCACATGAAGACTTCGAGATAAACCACATATTGCAAATCTTACTGAAAATTAAGTGAGTCTAATACAGAAATTACTCTGAATTTCTGAAACTTGAAATTGAGGCTTGTTTTCTGTCTTTAAAATCTGTGAAAGAAAAGTAAGTTAGAAGTTGGAGTTGAGGATGTTACAAGTCTCAAACTGATTTATATTCCCATGCCAAACCTTAGTTACTGTGGAACTGACTTTCCAGATAAGTTCCTTTCCAGATTCTAAACGGCAAGCTGTAACAAAACACCTTGAAGCTTACTGGAAAGTTTGACTGTTGAGTGTGCTGTCTTGCTCTAATTTTCCTTCTTGGATTTTTGACAGTGGTTATGCCGTGGCCAGCAGTAGTGATGACAGAATGAATGAGCCACCTACTTCTCTTGGACTTGTTCCTCATCAGGTAAATAATTTGTGAGGAAATGCTTTTGTTTAAGAGCTGGAAACTGCTCATCTCAGACTCTGCCTCCTTCACAAAACTGTGCTGCACACTGATCCCATTCCCTGGACTCTCCATGATTGTGGAAAAAAATGTATAGAAAAAATATTAATCCATCAGACAGGCCCAGGCAGTTGTGTTCCTGGCACTGCATCTGTCCTACTTGTAGACACACAGTTCCTGCTACCTACCTAGCAGGAATTTGTTTGGAGCAGGCCATGTGTGAATAAGACAACCTCTGACTTTCCTGTTCCCCATCAGAGCTGACCATATCAGCATCTCAAAGATACTTTTGTTCTCTTTTTAAATCTCTTCTGAGCTCAAAAAAAGGTATTAAAATCCAGCCACCCCACAATTATTACAGTTCTCCAAAATATTCATGTATTTCTGGTGCAAAACAGCAGTCTTTTTTTCTTCTACTCAACCTACACTCTGGTTACAAAGTTGTTAAGGATACAGTTTTTCAAATTGCTGGATTTCATATTGATACAGCCCTTCAAAAACTGCCTCCTGACTTTATCCCTATAATCACACCCTCCTTGGGGATTAGAATTATTCTGTGCCTCTTTCCTTATGTTGCTATCTGAATGACTCTGGATGCTTCCATTGTATAAATAAACTATTTACTTGTTTCTAAGCAGTATTTTTAGATCATTTTGATATAATTTTTTTTTTGTGCTAAGAATTAATCTCGATTCACAAAAAGCTAAAGCTACTAGCATGTTTTCTTTGCAACATCCGGGGTCTGGTGTATGTAAAATCAGCCTGATTTTGTTTATAATTTTATGTAATAACAAGTGCTTACAACTGGGGCATCTTATGCAAGGAGATGCCCCTAGGTTCTCCCTGAGTTCAGACTCTCTGGAGTCTCTCCAGTTCTTTCTCAGAAGTCTCTCTCCCATACCCCTGAAGTTTTCCCACTTGTTGCTGTGGTCACTGTCAGCTGCAGGACTGGTAGGGAATATCCAGGTCTCAGCTGGCTTCTTCAGATGCTCTCATCATGAGGCTTTTGTCCCTGCTGGCACTCATGATCTGCTCGTCTGGAAGGTTCTAGCTTTGGCACTAACTGAGAAGTTTGTGACTGACGGGTGACTTCATCAGAATTTAGTTACTCCCATGTCCTGTGGTGTTCTCTGTAGTTCCAATGCTAATGCTGTTGGCAGACAGGCCCAGCCTGTGCCAACTGCTGTGATGTATTCAAGGGAGATTCTGTGACCTTTCACATCTCAGAAGGAAGAAAAACCCAAACCTAAATCTTGTTCATATGCTGATCTAGGTACTCCTTCTGATTTATCTTTGAAGAAGCTTTTGCTTTCTTCATTGAAAACTTAATGGCCAGATAATTACAGAAAACTATCTGAATGTTTTCTGTGATTATATGGGATGGTAATAGGGAAGAGATTTTACTTGTGCTAGGTCAGTTTGTTTGGAAAAATAACTTCAGTAATTTTGGTGGTGGAATCTTTGTGACACTTACATAGAGAGTGATTTTGTTTGAAAATGGTGAATATGCTTCAGACTTCTGAAAATCAGGTCTGTAATTTGAACCTTCCCTTCACACCTAAAAAGGGATAATGAAGAAGTAATTTATTTTACCCCAACAAACAGTTAGAAATATTACATAATATAGTTAGCATTTTTTAGAATATTTCCCATTAAAGTTTAGAAATTTTACTGTTTCTAGTGGGAAAAAAAATGATTTTGCAGTTCATGTACTTGTGGCTGTTGAGAATATTCACTGTCCAGTCAGTCCTGTCTGATTTGGTTTATAGCCCTGTATGATTTTACTTGCATTATTGCTCTGTTTTGGACTGTGCTTTCAGTTATCCATGTCAAATATGGGTTTTAAACAGAAAACGTTTCATTGAGTTGTGACTTCTGTCCACCCTGTATCTGTTTTCACATTTACATTTAGTGACTATCATCAATGTCTTTTAGACATTCTAACACAAATACAACTTCAGTGGGTATAAAATGGAAACAGACATTTTTTTCAAATCCTGTGCCATATAATTCCATTACAACCTGATGGTTTCTCTTAGCAGTCACCCATCTAGTGATCTCAAGGGCAATGTTTTTTCCAGGTGTCTAGAATTAACTGGTGCTTTCTGCTGTGGTTTTTGTGCTGTTCTTTGTTCACTTGGTTAACCCACTCATGTGGAAAAAGAAGAGCAGTAATTAATTAATGCAGAAGTCCTCTTTAGTGGGAAGGTTTTCCTTCATGTATAAAAAATGTTGCACACTGATAGACTGTCATACATGAACTGAATTTATTTCCAGGATGTGACATGGAGTTTCTTGGATAACAGAAATACAAAGCAATGTGGTACCAGAAGGACTCAATTATGTCATTTTCCTTTCTTTTTCTGGGTGTGGATTCTGTGTAAAAAATGACTGTATTTTTGTGTTCTGACACTGTGTGTGGCTTTGTGTTTCTGCAAAAATACCTTCCTGTTAATACTTGCTAAATTGCTATTGGTTTCTGCCATTCCAGTCCCATTCGGTATGTGGAGTGTAGGTTGGAAGGATTTCCACAATAGACTTCAAAATTCAGGTGTTGTCATTTGTATTGCAGAGCTACTTAAGTTCTGTTCTTAGTGACATCTCTTCATTCTAACTGACCTGTAAAAGCATGGAATAAGATCAATGATTTGTACAAATGATCAAACCTGCTGCGAAGTGTTCTCAGTGCTCTCTCTGTTAGCAGAAACTGGTCTGGAATTTTAAACTTACCTATCAGTTGTATTGTATTAACATTATAGTTTAGGAATGCACAGCAAGTTTTCAGATTATATGTTACAGAGATGGGGGAAAAAATCTGTTTAACTGGTTATGACTTTGTATTTTTGATGGCACTTTGCAAGCAGATAAGTCGAACTGCAGGTGGTGCTATGCCTCTATTTCTGGTTCTGCAGTGTTGCATTTAGAGTTGTGCCATTATTTGTGTATAGAAGATTAGTACTATGTGGTGAGTATAAATTTAGTACAGATGTTACTGGGGGGCAACTGTGTTAGGACAATATATATCCTAGTTTTAGATGTATCTTTTATTGAATGTCTGTGTGCAGTTCCTGTTGAATTTGGAAAATGCTTTGAAATAGTATTGTAATTTTCTCCATCTTCCAGATCCGAGGATTTTTATCAAGATTTGATAATGTCCTCCCAGTCAGCCTGGCATTTGATAAGTGCACAGCCTGTTCTACCAAGGTGAGTCTGGATTGTCTGCCCTTTATTTCTGTATACTCTAGGTCAGTCTTGGGGTGCTGAGGACTGCTTTGTGTTTGACATTTTCTCTGATTGATGGGAATCTGTTCTCACTTCAGTTCTTTAGCCTCATAGCCTTCTTTTATAGCTGTTTTCCAAATTTCTTTGACATCACCTATTAGCATGCAATCTCCACATAAATGCTGCAGTCAGCTGGAGAAGCCAAGCAGAGATTAGAGCTAAGATATTTCTGAAATGTTTATCGCATAAATACTGTCAAGATCTTTCATCTTTATAGGAAGGAAGAATTTTGGTATTGTTTAAGAAATTATTTGTGGTGTCTGATGAATAAATATCTTTTTAGATTTCTGGAACTTAATATCTTTACAAATATGCAAAGTTATCTTAATTTCTGGTTTGTGATACAAAACAGACATAAAGAACAATTGAGAGAAAAAGTACTTCTTAAGCTTTATTTATTGCAAAGGCTGTTCATTTTGATGCTGGTGTTGACAGTCCTGAGCCACCTCAGAGCTGACAGCTGTTGCTTGGCTCTGTGCTGTGTCCTGCTGGAACACTGGGGCACTGCTCCTGTGTCTGTGTGCAGCCTCCTCACAGCCTGGGATTACTTTCCTGTACTGTGGCCTTGAAAAGTTTTCCCTGGCAAGTTTTCTAGTGCAAGTTCAGGAAGTTTTGACTGGGATATCTTGATAGGAAGATTCAGAGGTTTTGACTCATGGTTTGGACTGCTTGGGACTGCCATTAATTTAGCTCAATTTTAGGTACCTTGAGACTGACTGCAAGAAGTTCTTTCTGTTCTTTTCACTGCACTTGTCCATCTTTCAAACAGCTGACAAAAACTCTTGGGGCACTGTCATTTTATTGAGAACTTGCACGATTTTTTCTTCCATGGTGTTCATTTTATTTCTCTAGGCTATCTGGGTACATTTGACAAGTCTTGAATGACTCTTAATGTCCATTTTCTCCTCAAAAGTTGAAGCACTAAACTTACACATTTCTAAAAATAACGGCAGTTTTATCTACCCTCTTGAATAGCTGAAATCTCACTAGTAGCTAAGTCTTTGATGGTGGAGCCTAAATTAAACTGTTAGAATAAGTTTTTTTCTTTTTACCTCTGATCCAGGACATATTGATGTACAAAACCAATAAAAATGCACATCCATGTACATAAATTAAATGCAGGTATCAATTTTTCGTTAGCAAATCATTTCCTCTTGGAGGTCATTTTAAGAGAGCCCTGTTTTACATAAACAGACTTGATGATTTAATAAAAACTGACTTGGATTTTAGCAGCTGTGCTATTCCCAGAGAGATCACTTTTCATGTGGTTTGGGTATTGAATTACTGGTGTGCTGAAAAGGTTGCTTCATTGGCGCACGTATTTCCTTACAGTAGAAACACAGCCTTTGTTTACTTTGCTAACTTTCTATTTATTAGCATAAGAGTATGTCACCCTGTATTATGTGGAAATCTGATGCTCATACTTTGAAATGACAAATCCAATTACAATTTAATTGTAGTCTGTATGTTGGTTTGTTGTGGGGGGGATTGTTTTGCTTTGGTTTTCTTGCTATCTAGCTGTTTAGCATAACTCCATCCTGCTCTGTGTCAGATTTGCTGTGCATTCTGACTTTTAGCACAGAAGTGGCTTTGCTGATATAATTGGATTTGCTGGCACCATATTTATTTTGTTCTTTCTTATGTCAGCATTCTCTTTCTTGAGCTCTTGTCACTCTTTAACTCTTAAGACATGAAACTAATGAATTGGGAATTTAAAAAATATTCCAGTGGGTTCTGAAGTCATCCAGTCCAGCTAGATGACTTGGGACAAGCAGCTAATGATCTGTGTGTTTAGAGATTAGGGTCCTTTTCAGTTTGACTCACAGCCATTACTTCATTGCTCTGTTTTTGAAGCTGAAGAGACCAGACATCCAAGCAGCCAGCAATTCTGTACCCAGAATTGTCCCAAACAGGCTGCATGCCAGAGAAGCTTCCCACAGGCAATTGTTCAGGAATTTTGGGATGGTCGCAGCAGGAAACCAATCTGTTTTTATTCTGGGCCAAATTTTCCTTGTATGATTTCCCCCACTGCCTTATTCTGGTTCTGCACAAGCATGTGCTAGAATGCAAAGCATCCCCTGTCCAAGCTGGCAGCACGGCCCTGCCAGAGGAGGAGCAGGTCTGAGGAGCACAGAGAGCTCTTCTGATGCCAAACTTGTTCTGTTACTGAGAAGGGAGGGTCCAAAGTTCTTTGGTGTAGGTATTTATTTGTAAGTACTGCTTTCCTTACAGAATGTGAATCTTAGGCTTGTTACTGTGCTAATTAAACTGTTTGCCCTCACGGGAGCAAAATGAAGATATTGTCTCATAATATTGTGGGGAGAAGCACTGCAACTCCTTAGAAAAGTAAAGTGGTCCTGATCCCGTACCACCTGAGCCTTGCAGGCAACTGGCTAAAGCCTTGCAACATAAATATTAAAATATATACCTTTCTCAATGCAAACCTGCCCGTGCTTATGTTCTAATGAGGGTAATGAGCATTTCCCTGTTATTCTTTCCCCTTCCTCCTTGTGCATCATGGAATGAACTGGGAGGCCTCACAGATTCAGAGTTTAATGTCACAAAAGATAATTGCTGTTAACCAACTTGGATATACAGCTGCCCCCTCTGATTTCCTGCAGAGCTGGGATTTCTCACCCCTGTGCTGGAAAGCTGGCTTGTTTTCCTGAAAGAGATCTCTCTCCCTCCCTAACTACTATCATTCTCATGTATAATTATCTCCACTGTGAAATGAGAAAAAAAATCAGCCTAAGAATCTCTACTACTTTTCAAGTTCTTTCTCAACATCCTATTCAGTGTGCTGAAAACTTGAGCCGCTGAAGTCGTTTTTAACCACTGAGTAATCTCACTGATTTACCATTAAATGTGCTTCGGTTTCACTGCATGTCATGAAGGGGCAGACACTGGGATCAGGGAAGGTATTCTAGGCATTATGTTACGATTTCTGTTTTCAGTCAAGATATTCCCCTACCCTTGCAGATGATTTCCCTTTTTAACATCCCAGGAATACATTAAACACTTCTGCTGTGACATTTACTAAGTGCCTGAGTTGCGTAAGTTATTTATGAGTGTTTCGGTTTTGAAATCTATCATCATGGAGACTTAACAATGCTTTCATTGTTCTCATCTGCTGGCTGCTGTGTTTGCATTTTTACTTTAAATGGTTCTGATCAGTTATGACAGTAACCTGCAATATTCAGTAACTTAGTGATGTTTTTCAGCTGAGATAATTTTCATTTTGGTTCCAGCAAGACCCTTCATATTTGCTCTGTTGCATTGAGACGAGACTTTCCTATTTGCTTTCTCCCAGTAACAGCATATTGTACAATGTGTCAGTGAAACTCTTTTTGATCTTTTTATATTATACATTTTGCAATTCCAGTATTGTGTTGATGTTAAATAGAGATGTAAAAGTCATGGGAGAAAAAAAGTTCTGTACTGAAAAAAGCATACTCTTGCAGAGCTTGCAGAAATGATGAAGGAAACGGGGAGAAATGTTTGTCCTTCAGGAATGAACACTTCAAAAATATAAAAGAATGTTTTTAAAGAGTTATTTCTGTAGCTGTGCTGTAACATTGAGTCTTCGTAACTGAGTCCATGTATAACTTTCCTTATTTCCTGAATTTACATATGTTAACATTTGACACTTCTATGTACAATGCAGCCTCTGTATTAGTATTGGATAGATTTCATTCAGACTTGAAGAATGCATCATACACCTAGGCAGATTTTCAGCATACTCAGGTAAATCTAGTACTTTTTTTTGCTCTTAAGGTGGCATAGAAATTTATCACTTTTGGATTTCTTTCCTTTTTTAAAAAGATCCTGGGCAGGATTATCTTGACCATAACTTCTTAAATCACAGGCAGTCTTTACTTCTCTGTAAATAACTTTGAAATTCAGTGAGAGAATTGAAATAATGCATTTTTTTCAAAACTAGTCATGGTGCAGGTGGGTTTACTGCTGGTTGCCTGAAAGATGTGCATTCTTGAAAATAATGCCTGGTCTTATTATTTAAAAAATACTGAATTTTTATAATAAATTCAAAAAAAAAAATAATGTGGATTATCCCAAGGTAAAGATTGCTGACAGAAGGAGGCACTAAGAATGCCACATCACACACTAAGATATTATGATCATGGTGATGTGACCATTATGATGGAATTGTGTTCCCTTAGAGGACAGCAAATGTGATCAAGAACCCAAGAAATCTTAAAAGTAACATTAAATATTAGCCTGTTTTGTGAACAGAGAAAAGGGTGTGGAATTGGTGTGTTCAGCTGTGTGCACTGGAGAAGGTGGGGAAGTGGCAGTACAGACAGGAGAGATGGTAACTGCAAAATGGCACATAAAATGACAACACTGAGTCAAATAAGGTGGGAGAGAGCTCATTATTTCTGTCCTATATCTAGGAAAAAACCACGTGATATAGGTGAGGTGTGTGTAGTTCAGGGGGGAAGTTTTATCTTGCTTAATCCATCATGATGACTGGAACCATCATGGCTAATCCTGAAGGCAGTCGTGCTGAATAAACTGCCTCACACAGAACAGCTCCAGTAGAGGCTGTAAAAGGAAGGGGCATGGGGAAAGATAGAATTTAATTATGTTCAATCTTACATCCTGCCCTGCCCCAGAATTCAGCCAGCGGGTTGGCATTGCCATGTGTCAGGATCGTCGTGGTTTGATTGTAAGTCGGAAGTGATGGATGTTTTGCAGTGGCTGTTCAGAGCTGTGGGATGCAGGGTGAGTGATGTTAATAGATAACACAGGTTGTTGACACCAAACAGCTTCCCAGCATCAACAGAAGAGAGGATTTTAAAATGTGAAACAAACTTGATGCTTTATCTTATGGTACTGAGGAGAAGTAAGTTATTTAAAAATGCAGTCAGGTCGTGAGAAGGATCGTTCAAAACTTTAACCTATACTGCTGCTGACAGCATTTACCTGTTCTCTTTTCCCCCAAGATGTGCTGATGCTTGACATCTGTAATGAACAGTTGTTCTTTGCTGTTCAAATGTGTCTTTGTTTCACCTTTTAACATATCTGTGAAATAGCTTCTGAATCAGCTTACTGCTTTGTTATGTTTTCTTCACTAAGATAAATCTAACAAACATGAAAGAATTCAGGAGACTTTATTTTTCTTTTTGACTATTCTCTCTTATTCTGTTGTAATTTACTTGGAGTTACAGCAGGGACTAATTTCTTGCTGTTGCTACTTACTGTTTCTTTTGAGGAGAAGGAACTGTGCTTCTCCACAGCAAATCAGTAAGACATTATTCCATTTTTGCTTATGTTGTTAATGTATTGATCCCTATTAAGAATCGACATGGTGCATAAAAAATGAAAGTTCAGTTTGTGTCTTGTGAGACTAAACCACCCACCCAAATACTTTCACATGGGTGAGGATCTGTTTTGTGTTCAGGGCTCTGAGAGGGGGATGCATTTCTAACTTTGGACTTTGGGATAGGTAAATCTTAGCCTCTCCCAAGCTAGCAGCTGGATGTGCAGTGTCAGAGGGTCAGTTTTTAGTGTGGGTGTTTGCAACTGTCTTTAAATGTTGAAAACTGGAGGTTTTTGTCTTTCATGTTTTGCTGAGCAAAAGCAGTTTTTATTAGCCAGCCCCACATCCTAAGAGAAGTGATCCGTTTGTCCTCATCAGGTAAGACTTTTGGCTGCACAGGAGATGCAACCATTGCAATCTCAGGGAGTGTAAGTACAATTTGCCATGGAAAATGAATTTAAATAACAGAGTAAACCAGCATTTCACCTCAGGTTATTATGGTTTGGGATCTTGGCTTCGTGACACAAGGGAGTAGATAGCAAGGGTTTACTACAAAGTGCATTTAGGAGCCATTCTTCAGTATTGAGTTCTTTGCAATGCAAGTTTTGAATTCTGCTGGTTAAATGTTTAAGAAGGTTTCTTGAGAGGGAGAGAGAAAGAGAAAGGGAGGAAAAAAAGAACAGATAACATAAAACTCTCTGAAATTTGTTTTATTCTCTCTTTCTTTTGCTCCAGAAAATCAGCAGTTCTGTTGTTATTCTAGTTTTGGAAGGGTAAAGTTGCTAGATCTAGAATCCCTTTCGAGTAATAAGTAACATACTTTTGCCCTTCAGAGAAGAAAACAAATGATTTTGTTATAACGTATTTCTTTTCTTTGGTCAATTTTGAAATGTTTCCTGATGTTTAAGTGAAATAGCATGTCAGTTGCTGCTGATGTGGCAGTGTACCATGTTAGATAGTGGAATCAAAGCTACGTTGCAGAGAATCCCAGAATTTGGTCCAAGAAGCAGCTGGTGAAACTAACTCATCCATGGCATTGACTAACTTACTTGTCTCTGAGGTAAATGGCATTAAAAGAACTAAAAATATGTTCCAGTAATTATTCAGTGTTCTTAAATGGATGTAAGATATTATTTTAAGCAGTTCTGAGTGGGGGAGAGAGTGGTTTATGAAGTCCATCTTAAACAGAAATGTGTATTATCCAAAATAAAAGAAAAAATGCAATTAATTGAAGTCTTATTATGTGAAAATACTTATATAGCTTCTGGGCCATTGATGAAATTACTTTTCCCATTGTTAAGTTTAACTTTAAAATGCTGGGTTTTAAGGGGAAGAAACATCACATTGTTAAAAACAATGGTTTCATCTTTCTGATAGATTGTATTTCTGTTGCATTTAAACTAAATACTATGAGATTTTTTGTTTTCTTGCTTTCCCCCCAATATTTCTTCTTCCTCCAATGCAATTACATTCTAACTATAATTAGTAGAAAGTAAAGGGCTGTCAGTCAGGACAGAGACAACGTCACTGCGGTTTTCTAGGTATTGACATGTTCAATATGTAACTGTGCCTAGAATACCATTTTGAATTATTTATTCTAATGGCAGCTGTGTGCTGTCTTGTCATCTCTGTAAAGCTCTTAGAGAATTCCCTTTCTGTCAGTAAAAAAAAAACTGTACAAAAATACTTCAGCTTGAAATATCTACTTGCTGACAGACTCATATAAGAATTGCAAAAACTTGGAGAGTACTGAGCTGGATTAGAACCTGGGAACATACAGTGTGTAGTGATGGGATGGTGCTGGTGTTCATCCTGCCACTGCTGAGTTTAGCAACCACTCAACTACCTCATCCTGTAGGTTTCCATCAGGAACTCGAAAGGTCAGGTCTTCATTTTGCTGCATAGGAGTAATTTGTAATTGTTCTTTTCACTTCCTTAAGGTTTTTTCATTCTTCTGTTTCCTTATTTATTGTTCAGGTATTCCAAGACTCCAGTGCATATTTGGCAAAGAAAATATAGACACATTATGCTTTCCTATATTTAACTATTGTAGTTTTTTCTCATGTGCTTTTCTGCATTCTTCTTGTGGCAGTCTTTGACAGGAGTCTGTCTACATCCATACCTGTTTCCTTTTGTTGAACTTACCAAATCATCAGCCTCAATTTATTGGAAAACTGTTCTTTTGACTGAAAACGCCCATGTAGGCATTTTTTAACAGTTTATGTTAAGTTTGACTTTTATTCCATTTTTTCCTTGTTTTTACAGGGTTGCCTCTATCTAGCAGAGTTACTGGTTTTCTTTGAAACTGGTAAAAAGTGAAGGAATTTTAATTTTAAAACATGATAAAATAACTGAACTTGATGAAATCCAGGAAATAAGGTTTTGAAGAAAATGCTGTTGTTCTGCCAACACATCTATGTTTTCCATAGATGATATAGCACATTGAGATAATAAAATCCTCTGCTGTGAAATAGTCTACAAAATGTGGACTTTTAGGCTGGAGATCTGGATTTGGGAATTACTGAGCAATTTCTTCCTCAGGCAGTGATAATTTTGGGGGCTTAGTGCCTGACAGATTGTGCTTATTGTTGCAGTGCTGATGGCAGGGGAGAGCTGGATGGAACAGATGACTCTGTGCAGCACCCAGTCATTCCTGGCTTTTGGCTTGCTTGAGACAACCCTTCAGAGAAGGAAGGGCCACTGCAGCCTTTGTAGAATCAAACTGTGCAGCAGCCAGACGAGCCCTCAGCATCAGGCAGTTGCTTTTCTGTGAGAAGAATCATTTTCTTAGCTGCTGGGGGAAATGCCCTTGCTTCACTCCTAGCGTTAGGGATTCTTTGCAGACAATGGATGCTGCTTCTGGGCTGTTCCATCACAGCAAAGCCGAGGATTGTGCCAGAGGTGCCTGTCCCTATATATGGGTAACACGTTATCCAGTCCCAGATCAGCAGTACCCTCAGATGGGACTGGGAAAGGGAAGGGCTTGCTGCAGTGGCTGTACAATGGGTGGTGACTAATGCCAAAATGAACTGGAGCCAAGCATGTTGTAACAGCTTATGAGCTAATCAGCATAAATTTTGGACAGGAAGCAGAATGGGATAAATAAAGTTGTAAATATCCATCCGGTGTGAAATGTGGAGTGAAGGAGAGATAGCTATTAAGGTGACTGAAGGGTATACCCGTGTGTTAAAAGAGGTCAGGACAAATGATCTAATGATATTGGCTACTAAAACACTCTTTTGTTTGTCTTTCTCAGTCTCTCAAATGGAGATGTTTATATTCTTGTGCTGTCCCTCTTTCTTTATCCCTTTCCTTCCTTTCATTTCTATTTACTAATACTTTCAGGCAGGGAATGCCTTAAACTTGTATGCTGTGCAGTACAGAGTCCTTACTGACTGGGATCTGAAGATGCTGTAATGTTTAAAATAATTTATGAGAAATATCTAAAAAGGGAGGCGTAGCTAAAATAAAAACCTTGCACTTTTGTCTGTATTATTAGCCCATCAGTTCCTATCAGGAAAAATGGTTACTTGTATCTAAAACACATCCAGGTTATTTCAGAAAAGCTCCCAAGAGCTAAATGTTGACAAGACCATGCTTAAACTGAGCTATCTTAAATTGCTAAGAACTCTTCTACTTCCCTGCTCTAAATTAAACCAGCGATCTTTTTCTTAAATGATTTTTCAGCACATTGTACACAAATTTGCTTGCATTTTTAATAGTGACGATGGGAAGTAGAAAGTTGTGTATGCAGAGAGTGTCTTAATTCTTTGGACATGAGCCAAAAGTGATGCCATTTTTGCCTTGTGTATAACCTTCCAGTGTTTTCAGATTAGCCTCGTTCAGTGTGCACCTGGAGTACAGCCTTCTGCAGAACTTTATGTGATCTTGTTCTTAAAGCTTCCTCAGGTACAAATGCACAAGGGTGTATAATCATCTGTACACACACTTTAGATGATACTTGGAGGATTAGCTAAAGATGACGTGTCTTTGGTGCTCATATAGCACTGTCAGAGTTTCCTGTTTCAGTATCATGAACTGTGTCCCTGAAAAATCATGTTCTTCAGAGAAGTTCCAGTTTGTTTTATTCTTTTGCATAGATGTATTAAAGCATCACCTTATTAGTCTTTTCTTTAGAACATTTTAAGATCAAATGGCTATAAAAATTGAGAGCTTTATGAAGAAGGAAGTGTCTAGGAGATGAGTATTTTTTAAGGAAACCAGAATTATGGGTCTCGTGGTCAAATTTTGAACATCAGCATTGCTGCCTCTGCAACTGCCTAGGCCAAAGGGCCCAATGGCTTATTTTATTCCTATTTAGGAGGATACTTCAGCATTGTCAACCTTACTAAACTTGCTGTTTTACTAGCAGATATATTGAATTTGAACTTTGAAGAGTGTAACTGGCAAGACTTTTAATCTGTTTTATTTTCCATGCAGCTGTTGAAACCAAAATGCCTCTTTCAACAAGCTAACACACTACTTGTCTATTCATTCTGCATTGCCTCTGATAACCAGAGTGCAAACATCTATAGGCATATCAAATTCCTAAATAGAACATTGAATGTTGTGATTTTCCTGACTCTGAAATATTTAGTGAGGTATCTGTCCCCTTTGGGAGGAGTCAGGACAGGGAGGGAAGTGTGATGTCTGCTTTGAGTAAAGTGTTAAACCCGGGAAGAGTGTAAAACACAGCACCCTCTTGGTTTGGAGATAGGCTGCCCAGAGATCTTTTTTAGTGTCAACAACCAAACTGGAAGCATTAATTTCTTATTTTATATTTCCTGGAAAGGAAACAACGCTATTTGAAGCTCTACAGATGTGAACTACTGAAAAAAGAAAAAACCCAAACCAAATGTAAATACTGGTAAAAAAAATTTAAATTTATGTGACAGAAGTAAGACATCAAACATGAGCCAATTTTGCATCAGTAGCCAGGTTCTTTGGGTTAGGAGCTTGGTTTTTGTGTTTTTGCTTAACCAGATACTAACTTTCATGCTATAAAGCAATCCTGGAGGCAGATTCTCGTCTGAATGGCTTTCTACCCAGCAATTGAGACTTCTTTATGAAGATCACTGTTAACAAGAATATAACACCAAGGCTGCACATCTGTTTCTCATTTCTAAACAAGTTCTTTTACTCTAAGCCTGTCTTTTCCTCCTGCCATGAGGTTTTAATTTTTTTTCCTTCAGTAAACAGACCAGAATGAAGAGATTGCTAATGAACTGGGTTACTGGGTATCGTTTACACAGAAGGCTTTGGCAGTACATTTATTTGTCCCTGTCGTGATAATGTGCATCCACAGCTTCATTTATTCTGTTAAAATACCTTAATGTGGAAAACCAGGTGTAGTTCTGGCTCTGTGAAATGGTGACTGGAACTGGGGTAGCATCAACCTGAGAGCAGGTTTTCCTGTGTTAGAAGAGGGTGGGTTGAAAATGTGCCTTCTGGCAGTGTTTGTAGCAGCCATGAAAGGCAGAAGACATGCTGCTTTCCAGTTCCCTTCCTAAGCTCTGACAAGTGACCTGCAAGGGAGAAAAAGATGAGTTCCTTAATACATTTTTATTGCTCCAGCATGCCAGACTGGGCACAAGAATTATATCCTTCTCGTTCTTTTTGTTGCTGCTTTGGAAGTTTTTTCCTGCTTGAGAAAATGAAATGCTACATAGTGACATGTCACTGAATGACAGGAGAGGGACACGTTTATTCCCAGAAAAGGTTCATGCAGGAGTTTTTTCCATCTGTGGTCAGATAGTGACTAGTTTGAGATCAATAATAATTAAAATTATAACATCTCTGAAGATTTTTCCTGCCATATAGCTGTTACTCAGCATGTCACATGGGTACTGAGTATGGTGTTTGCAGCAAAGAGGGTTGTTCAGAAGTGCAAAATCAAGCTCATGCCAGCCATGAGCCTCTGGACTCTGCTGGACATGATTAAAGAGGAGAAAATTTCCTTTCCACGCGGCAACAAATTTGGCGGTTATTAAATCTGGAATTACTTTTTTTAATTATTTGGTGTCTAGACCAGTTTGATTCCTGATGACCCCCAGAGTGTCCCTGTGTGGTCTCTTGGCATAGGAAACTGAGGTGAGTTTTATTTTGCCGCATTGTTTTTCCTTTCTGAGGTCCATTCAGTGGTTGCTGAATTAATATATGCCACGTTGCATTTATCAGAGGACAGCTGCTACCGAGCTTGGGAAGTAAAGGCTAGATGTGGGCAAGTTAATGGTGTTTATCCCTTTTGCAGTATTGTAAAGTTTTAATCATCTGAATTGGGAAATAAATTCCCTGAGGGTGACAAAATGTTCTTTCAGTTGGTGCCTCTATTAAACAGATTTCATTATAGCATATGTCATCTTTAATGGTGCCACCACTGCTCAGGCAGCAATGGAGTGATGCTGCCAGGTCATTCTTTGGCTCTCTGATAGGTTGTTCATTGGGCTACATGGCTGGAATTTGAGATTTCAACCTAGTTAACACGTGCTTCTATGCAGCAGACTGTTCCCAGTATAAAAGGCAAGTAGTTATAATCAGCAAGTACACTTTTTGATAAAGCTTTTCAGGCTTCCATGGTTGCTACCAGAAGAAAAAATATCCTGTATTGTTGTACTTTAGGTATTTAAGATCCTGTGTCTGTGTCAGATTTGTTACCCAAGCCTAAATTTGCTGTTGTAGCACTGTGAAAAGTCACTGCCATGCAGCAGTGTGGCATGATGGAGTTTAACTCTTTCCATAACTGTAGCAGATTGGGTCATTATTGTGTATCAGTTCTACACAGCTTGAAAAAAGAATCTACAGTTCACTAGGTCCAAAAACAGTATTCCTGCAACTCATGGATCTGTGGTGTTATTAATGCTTTGTTAATACTTTAAAAGACACTTAAATTAAGAATTCCTGGTCTCTTCCATGCCAATCACAATACAAAGGGCACTTGGATTTGTAGAAGTTCTTTCAGGTGGTTCATCCAAACCCAGTGCTGGACACTGTGGCTGTAGTCATGCTGTCTGCTCTGTGTGAGCACACAAGAATTCATTCCTAGCTATGGCAGGGAGTATAGGAAACTTAAGCACATCCCTGAGATAAACCAGGGCAGCTCATGCACAGCACCCTGCCACACTGAAGTCATGGACTTACTGAGGAAGCAATACCTGGAAATTCTCACTTGAGGCTTGAGTCACAGTTTTTGGAAACGAGGATCAAAGCATAGTTAGCTGAGTAACAATATCAGTCACATTCAAAGGGTGTGTGATAGACAACTTGTATATAGTAAGGTTGCACTCAATTCCCTGCTCTGTTCATAATATTTGCATATCCTAGGGTAGTTTACATCTTTAAACAAGTTTTACCTCTGGGAAGAGACCAAAATATCTTGCTGTTGTTGCCCCTGCATTTCTTTGATGTGCTGTAATATTTTAGAATAAGGCTGTGGTTTAATGTGTGTTGGCTGGAGATGCTTTCAGCGTACCATGACCTGTAATCTGGCCTGCATCATCCAAAAGCTGCTTCCTGAGCTCTGTAGTGGGAGTCCAACAAAGGAAAGCAACAGCAGCACATTTGATAATGACAATAGCTCTGAGGCATATGCACAGGCAGGACTGGAAACACACCCCAAGTTTAGAAGTTGCTGTCTGTGGGCAGTGTTGGACATAGAGCCATATGCAAGACATTCCTGCACATTGGATGTTTCAGTAGAATCGTGGAACACAGAGTAGTCATTAAATAGATGTGTCTATCCACAGTGCAATTTCACCATAGTTAAGGGCTGATATTAAGAGGACACATCTCAAATGAAAAGCTGAAGTTATGCAGTTCTCTGCATTGCACTGTGAACAGTCAGATTACTTTGTTCATCTTGGGAATAAAAAAAAAAGCAAGAAAAAAAACACGAAGATTAATACCCTTTGTCCTTTCCTTTTTTAATTTCTGGTTATGTTTATGGGTCATTACACAAATACACAAAACCCCATGTATGGCAAAATAACTCTTTAAAGTATGAAGAACAATTTCTCCAGATTTAAAAGAAGAACATGAAGCGCAGGTTTTATTTATTTTAGTAGCATGAAGTATGGTCAAGAGGGTGCCAAATGTTTGTCATAGTCACCTACATTTGTCTTCGTCGTGTTACAGTTGTTTCTGTTTGTGTTTTTTGAAATGCAAGTATTCTGTAGGTAATTTTGCTGGTAAGAGGACACTTTGCATGAAGATCCCAGTCTGGTTTTATCAGTAAAGTTACAATGCTGTCAGATAAACATAAATATATTTTTTAATGAGCTTGAATCCCTGTTGGATCAGTGTAAATGCTCACTGGGCATGTTTTGCTGAAGGATGCTCTTGGTCTGTGTAAGTTCCCACAGTTTTATCAATGCAAAGGTTGATTGAGACCATTAGGAGTTCTTAAGCTAGGAAAGACTAAGATTGTTCAAAGTTGTGATCTGGGTGAGTTAGGTGAATTCATAATTTCTACTCTTGTGAAAAGCTTTCTTCTTCTTGATCCAGGGTGATCCTGATGATCCTTCTGCTGCCTCTCCAGCTCCAATACTGTTCCTTTGTGTTTAGATATTGTGTGGGTTTGAGGACCCTGCGTGCATCCTGCTCTGCTAGATGAAGTTCTATAGGAAAAGTTGCTTTGCAGTCTGTCAAGCTCAGCTGATTCATCTGTGAGACTGGGGACAGCAGAGCAGGATACTCAATGGTCCGTGGGAGAACTCAGAACAAAAATAGGGAAACAATAGATACTGAGATTGCTCAATCATAAGTTCCTTCCATTTTCTGGCTACCTGCTGTCACAAAACTTGTAGAATCACATGCATCTTTGACATTTCTCTTCCCTCCATTCCTCTCACTGGATTGAAACCAGCCAAATAGTTAGCTAAGCTAAAGCTGCATGAAATAAAATTTGTCATGGCCAGGGGGCTGAGAGGAGCATAGGCTAAAACCTTCCTCGTGGTGCTTGTTGGAGTCTGTAAGGTTCTCCAAAGAAAAGATAAACTGGGAAAATTAGAGCAGAAAAATAGAGAGTGCTTTCAGATACAATAGTCTTAGAACCATGAACCTCTGGGGACTGGGAGGATGTTGGACTTGGACACCGAGTCGGAGGATTTTTCAGTCTGTCCCAGCATGGTTCTTTCCCCTTAACTGATACACTGGAACAGTCTTTTACTGTGTTTTGTGTAATTCAAATGCTCCTTTCATGACTTTGCAATGAGGTTTTTCTTCTTGCCATATCATCTGTCTTGTTATAAGCTTAAAAATGTGTTTAAACCAGGAAATCTTAAACATTACTTCTCTCCACTCTTGCCTCACTTTGTAAATGGAGTTGGGGAAAATGATTGTTCTGTTCTCTGTAATTTTTACCTGTTTACACTATATAGTTGTTTTCTGAGTGTTTAGAAAGATTGTTCTTTTATTTTGTGAGCAAAATAGGATAATGAATCATATTATGGGTATTATATTTGAAATACTTTTCTGTTTGTTTATTTGACAGGTCCTTGACCAGTATGAACGAGAAGGGTTTAATTTCCTAGCTAAAGTTTTTAATTCTTCACATTCCTTCTTGGAAGACTTGACAGGTCTAACTTTATTACATCAGGAGACACAGGCTGCTGAGGTAAGAAAATACAATTTGGTTGTTAAGAATTAGCCATGTAATGAAATGAATCACTGATAGAATCAAGCAGTGGGATTTGATTTATGGAAGGATTTACACAATCCATATGCATACTGCATCCAGTGAGATAGGATGGGTCCTTTTAACATTATAGAATTGGAAATACTGTTGGATCTGAGAGATCAATCTTTTGTAAGCAGAGATGATGGGCTGCATGTTGACAGGTCGTTAGGAATTGTAGCACTATTATTAATTGTTTGATTGTCACATTTTGTGAAATTACAGAAATATTTTAAGTAACAGTTGCTGCTTGACAGTTCTGAATTTATGTTGAGAAAGTCTCTATTGTCTTGTGATATGCATTTCACTGGCAGTGGACACTGTGGTTGGTGCTACCTGATCATGGGTAGCCATGTAGCACAGTGCCCATGAGCATTGAGAACCACAGCATTGACACAGGGTCCTAGGAAGGTGAGACATTCTCATAAATTAATCATAAGGTTTTGTATCTGAGTTTTCAAGTATTTCTTCTAAAGAAAACAATTGTCCTGTGTTATGTGGTGTAAGAAAATCAACTGCCATTTGAGGTCAAGTAAAATGTAGTTATTGTACTGCTCAATGGATTATAATATGGGTAAAACAATGCTGCTTCATTGCCTAGTGATGCAAGTTGTCATGTGGCAAGAAATTGGGGTAAGTTTTGTTCTCATGGGAGATAGAGCTGTCTAAAGAGTTGTGGTACTGAGTATGTCCTGTAAAAAATTAAACAGGTGTCATAGAATGGCAGACTGGTTTGGGATGGAAGGAACCTTGAAGATCATCTAGTTCCAACTCCCTGCCGTGGGCAGGGACACCTTTCACCAGACTAGGTTGCTCAGATATCTGTCTTAATACTATATTTTAATAATTATTTGTATTCCTTACTCTGTCTGCCAATGTCTATAGCATTCTACATCTCTAATTTAATTTTGGCTAGTTGTGTCACATGGATGTTTCTGAAGTTGGCTTTGAGAAGGGATTATTCAGTTACTACAGACTGTGCAAATGGTATAGCTGTTTTTTCAGCTGGAAATGGCTCAAGGGTGTTGCTTAATAAGGTTTGGGGGGATAATGATGACTTGGCTCTCTGTTTCATGTTTTAACCTTTTAAAATAATTGGAGCAGATGCTGGAAACATTAAACTGTAAAATACCTGATGCATTCTTAAATCAGCCTGGTAATACCTAGAAAAAATTAAAATATATATATGAGAATGATCCAAGAAAGGAAAACAAATACCTTTTAACTCATCACTCATTAACAGTAAGAATAATTGTAGTCTGATTGCCATGCCTGAGTTTTAGTCTTCTAAGCAATGTCTATACTGCTAATGACAGTGTGGAAAAGAATTACAATTGCCCTAGTTAGTAATGGAATATTCTGCAGATATGAATAAATTTCTGGTGCAGCTTCAGCATGAATACAGGTGTTTGCTTATGAAGTTTTAGATACTCTCTACAACATGTAGTCTGTGAGTTTATTGCAACTCACTGAAGTTCGAAGCTTAACATAAAAACTAGAATTAAGTGTGCTTTAAAAAATCCTTGGGTTCATCAGTGAGGTGTATGCAGTGAAATCATTGCTCATAGGTGGAAAAATTGGCATACAAAGTATTTGCAGAGCTAATGCTTTCAAATTAGCCTAACTACCATAAAACCAGTGACTTTTCTTGCTTGCTTCCCTGTAGTATTGCTGTACATTTGTGAAAATTCATCTGTTTTATCAGACTGCTTTAATAGTCTTGGTAAAGTTTGTGTCTGGGAAGGTTAAGATCTGACAGATTATCTGCAGATTCTGCTTGCTTGCTTTGGAGAAAAAGACCTATTCTTTGCTTACATTTTGCCACTGTTGGCTCTGAAAAACAAAGAGGTTGTTTTGTAGGCTCCCACTGCTCCCTCAGTACATCATCTGGGGCAATTTTAAAAAATTTAGGTGCACAAGAGAGTGCTTTTAGTATATTTTATGCTGAATTATTCTTGTATTATGAGGTCATTTTTCTCACCCAGTGGAGTTGGTGAGTGTGAGGTCTGCGGAATAGTTTTTCAGGTTTCTGCCCACTTTGGAACTGCTGTTGGCAAAATGTGCTCTGTAAAATGAAGACATTAGATTTGTTAACATTGTTGCTTCTTAGGCTGGTTTGAGATATTC
Organism: Acanthisitta chloris; assembly: GCF_000695815.1. NCBI lineage: Eukaryota > Metazoa > Chordata > Aves > Passeriformes > Acanthisittidae > Acanthisitta > Acanthisitta chloris. The sequence goes on from NW_008654686.1 coordinate 41,504, forward strand.
TTGTTACATGCTAAAGACTGCAGCAAAAATAGGGAGAACTTTCATAGGACATGTATGGCCTTCTGGTGATTGCAATACTTGATTGTTCTGTTGAGAAGTTATATGCCTTTCTGCACTCAGACTCTTTGGAGGGATGTTATAGATTACTGGTGGGTTTGGAGACCATAAAAATGGCTTCTGGTAATGGAAGATTTTCCTTTCCTCCTGTCTAGGAAAATTTGGCCAGTGCTATAAAGACTGTAAAGAAAATAGACTTGCAAAGTTACATGCCATCCAACCTTATATTTACTGCAGTAACATCATAATTGGGTTGTAATTTCTTATATAAAATCACTGATATTTGGCTAATAAACTTCTATCTGAGAGGGAAACTACTAATTTTGTTCTTTTTTGAAAGGATCACTCTTAAAATGTTGATTCATTAAGAGTGTTTATTTGAATGTTTTGCTTAGAGTGTTTTGTTGTGGTCACAAAAACTGTCATGCTGGTTTGTGCTGCAGCATATCACATCTGGAGTGTAATCACACATTGAACCTTTTTAATTCACGTAGATGCTTAGCTGCTTTCATGATGTGTGTATGGAACTGGTGTCAGGAGAAATTGCTTGTAAGTTTTGAGCTGCTTAAAAGAGATTGTGGGTAAGTGATGCATGTTCTCTAGGAGTGACTGTTGAACAGAACATTTTTGGATGGCCTGCAGTTTCCATGAAAACTCTCCCTGCGTTATTAGCGCAGACTGTGTTTGCCCAGATTAAAGCGATACCATTTACAGTAAGATCTGGGAGACTTTTCACTTGCTGAATATCCTTTTTAGTTGCAGTGTTCAATTTCCTGTTCCAGTGCTGTGCTGTTGACCTAAGTACTAATACCATCTTGACATGCTTTACCTTATCTTTTTCAAATGACTGATAAGAATATAATCATAATTCAGTATGCAGCCAGAGAAGGAATCATAATACAGATTTAGTTTGTGGTTTTTAAATGTATGCTGATTGCAGGGTTTAGTTTAGAGCACCTGTTTCTTTGGCATGAGGTGCATCAGGAAGTTATAAATGTTCTGCATTACTTTCTTAGCATGACCATTAAATAATAATTGCATTAGCAAGTGTTTCTATTCTATCTTGAAATGACAGTGAATTTCAGGCATATGCTTTTTCCACATCTGGCTTTAATTTAGGTTGTATGGAACTGCCCTTGGGTTTTTTTAATACCAGTTAGATATTTATGTACAGCTTCAGCAAGAGACTCTGATGACACACATGGCTTTGAAGGCCAATAGAAGCTGTGGGAAACTCCCATGTCAGCACTTGGACCTTGTTTCCATTGGATACAGTTCACTTTGGGAGCTGCCCAAGCTCATGTAAAAACTGCACTTCTGTTTTCCAGTACACTTTGTCCCCTTGCTCCTAATCTAAACTTGTTAATTTGACACTTGTTCAATGTGTAGTCAAGTTCAGTAGCTGGGCTTAAAGTAGAGACAGCCTATGCATCTCTTGAGTTACTGATCAGAGACTGGAGGTGTTGATTTGGAGCCAGAGCAACCAAGTGAATGATTTCCAGTTCAGAACTTGGTTGAGCTGCCCATGATGGTTGTGGATCACAGCACATCCCTACAACCAGCTGGTTTGCTCTCCACATACACCAGACTGAACCCTGCTCTGCAGGTATTGGGTATTGGGCTTTGCTGCTGTGGAGAGCTCTTTATATTCAACCTGATGTAAAATTACAGCTTCCCTGATAGGCACTCAGCTACTCTGTGTAAAAGGCTGTGTTTTACTGATGTGCACACTGCTGCCAGTGAAAACTGACACAGTAAGAAAGGCCATAGCCAAGGTTATTCCTGAGTTGTGGAAGAGCCATTCCCATTTGTAAAGTTTTCTAAGAAACTTAGTTTTTTAATAATATTCATTTCATTGTTGCCCTTTTCCTCCAGCAATAGCTGCCACTGCTCTTCAAGGCCCAGTTAAGCAGTGATCAGGCTTAGCCTTGCTTGGACACATGTAAGTGCTCTTGAAATCATGGGGAGTGAAACATCTTGTTGAAAGGCATTTTCAGTACCAGAAGGAGTGATGATAGTGGTCAAAGTGAAATTTTGGCATGGATTCAGTATAGTATGAGCACTTAAATTTCTATACAACAATTTTGCAGCTATTTTCATTTTCAGAAGTACAGAAATCTATTTTCTGTCTGGTCTTAATGAGACCCAAGTGGAAATATACTTTCTTACTTCGAGTTTCAATTCCTAAATTGCTTGGATGCTTTACTATACTTTCTGCTTTCATCAGGATGGAAGAAGATTATAAAATACATGCAAGAAATAAAATTTTCACTTAGTTTTATGACTGATTAAAACACAAGAAGGGGTAGAAGTCTTGCAATCTAACAGGGGCATGAAGACAAAAAAATCAAATCAGGACCACAATTCATATCTCTGCATGTGATTACAAAGGTCAGATATTGGTGCCAGCAGGTCATGATGTCTGTGTTGGTTTACTTAGTAATGTTCTACTTCAAGGCTTTTGTATCTTACAGTGTGATCCATAGTATCTATAGTTTCTGTGGCAAGTTCTTGTGGTCAGTGACTTAACCCTACCTGGAACTTGCAAAATCCCTTTGCTGTGCTGGTTTGCTGAATCCCAAACTGCTGCTTATCCTATAGAAGGATAGGATTAATTTAGAAAAGAATACTCATGCTAGTGAAATACTTTGAGCTCTTTGACTAGGAGAAAATATAGAAACCCCCTTTTTATTCTGTTTCTGCACTTATTTGACATTTGCGTCTCACCATTTTCCAGTGATTTCTTGGGGAACAAGGCTTTGCTGTATGAAAAGTGAACTTAGCCTAATTTGGAAGAAAATTCAGAATTTCCAACGTGCTTTGCTATTAAAAATATCCTGCTTGTTTCTGATTCTGCATTCTATTATGCAATGTATTGATGCTGAAACAATAACACATGAATAGCCAAAAAAACCCCAAGCAAAACAGAAAAAAGCAACTGCAACAATATTTGAATAGTAAGTTCTGTAACTTAACAGTTTTCTGCTAGCCAAGCAGTATTCAGAATTTAATTTTACTTGATGTTATGAAAACTTCCTTAAAAAATCACGACACCACTACTGACGGGTAGCTCAAAATTGATATTGGGGGATTTTTCTGTGTATGTGAGCTTTCTTGTTTTCCTTCATGCTTTTAATCTGGTGCATTATAGGAGAAATTTAGTTTGACAGATTCAGGCCTGCCCTGGAATTTCTTTCTTAAGCGATTAAGAGATTAATTTGTTTTCTTTCAGGAGGTGGGTTGTTGTTTTTTTTATTTTGAGTTTTCTCATGATGTCAATTAGTGTCATCATTTTTCTTCATTCATCAAGCAATATTTCCTAGATCTTCAAATAATGGTAAATTTTGTTCTGAGAAACAATTCGTGTTGAACACAGGCCAAAGGAGAAATGAGTCTTGGTTATGGCAGGTTTTAAAATATATGTAAATTTGCAGTGCATTGGGGTGATTATGCTTTGCTATTACATGCCTAAAATAGATTTAGTTAGTGTGTCCTTCACACACTGTTCTACTGAACCTATGGTATTTGTGCTGCTGACACTTTGCCAAGGAAAGGTAATTGTTACATCAACACAGAACAGTTCAAACTGAGTTTTACAGCCTTTGAACAAGCCCCAGGATGGTCTTTATGCTTACCTTATACTGCTCTTTGAAGATGTTAGAAATACCTGTGAAGTGTTGCCTCTGTTTGGTACCAAAACAAATCTCCTTGTCTTTCCCCTGATATCTTTACTGATAACTTCCATTATTATCACCAATTGTGCTCCCCCGCTGTTCCCAGGACTTACATCAGCAGACAATGTGCACAAATACTCATGTTTCATCATCTGCTTGAATATATGTATATTTGTCCCTTCAGGACAGGGAGGGGAGTGTGCAGTCGTTTTATTTCGGTGGAGCCAAGGCAGAGAAGGAGGAAGGACAGTTGGTTGTTGGGTTGTACAGACTGGAAAGGTTCTGTAGGTGTACCACACCACAGGAGTGTTCCAAGGAGGGTGTCAAGGGATGAGGACTTGGAGCTTTAGAGTTACAAACATCTTTTCATCAGTCAGCCCTCATTAATGTTTGAATTCTAAAGAGATTTTAAAAGTGAGGACAGCTATAGAAATGCTGCACATACCTCTGCGAATGAATAAATCTGCATTGTCGTAGCCATCTGATGTGACCTTGTCCCAAAAATCTGAAACAGCCTTACAAAATATTTTTAGTTGCCAGTTTTGGCTTGTAAATGATGGTGTCCTTCAGTAAAGGTGATACTGATTAGCTCCTTAGATTGATAGATTTGCTAGACGTGTAGAAGTATTAGATTAAATGAAGCTCTTCAAATTCAAATGTAGGAATTAATTCTTGTGGACAAACTTGGAGGAAATGCTGACTATTCAGTATAAATATGATATTTGGTATCAAATGGTATCAAGTTGTCTTTTATGTTTGATATTTTAAATATATGGAAAAAAACCATTTTGACTAAGGCCACTGAAAGAAATGGAGTAATGGCATTTGAGTTAGCAACAGATGGTAATTTTTTATATGTTTTCATGTATTTAGCTGTGAATTGCTGTCATAGTGCCAAAACACTGATAGAGTTTAAATCTCTATATAAAGTTTCACAGTAAATCTCACGTAGCTATAAAGTGGAAAGTGCTGCTATGAATAAACTTATCATCTCATCAGTTTTTATGTGAGGGGAAAAAGCTATGCAACAAATAGGTGTACAGAGCCATTAGCCTAAGTGCTCCAACACCTTTCCAGGTGCTGTGAAAATGCTGAAGCATTAATCTGTACTCTGTGTTCTTCAGAATGCCTGTGCAGCTTGTGAGCACTGCCTTGTGCACATAATAAGTCAGGATTGTTTGTCCTCTTCTGAAGCATATTGGTCAGTGCAGTGAGAGCTGTTCAGTATCAGACATTCTCTCTGAGGAGGGCTCAGTGTCTGTGCTTTCTCGTGTTTCCTCTTTTAATAGCAGTGCCTCAAGTACAATTGCAAAGGTACACTAGTTTTCTTTATGAATCATTTTAATTGCCCTCATTAGATCAGTATCTACACATGGAGTATTTGAACTGATGAAGTAATGCTTTGATTTGTGCCATGGTAGTACATAATATTAAATTGTACTTTATTTATGATCTTAGAATAATATTCATTAATGTTGAACACAGAATCATAGCATGGCCTGTTTTGGAAGGGAGCTTAAAGATCATCTAGTTCCAACCACCCCAAATTTTGAAGTGAACTGCTATACTGAGGCTCTAAAATCTGAAAAATGGATTTTCTGATGTATTTAGAAACTAATCATTCCTCCAAGGAACTTGGTACACTTCATCATCATTTTTACTATTTTCCAGTAAAGAAGGGAGAAGTAAAATAATTTAAGAATTAAATCTCTTCCATTCCAATACCCTTTTGTCACAACGGAGAATGAATAGACTGTTCAAGATGCATTCTGTTATTCTCCTGTGAAGAATAAGGAATTGCACAACACAGACAAACATGCTGATAAACTTTGTTTTATAATTAAGAAGATAAATTATACAATGTGCATCTTAGTTCAAGCAAACAGTTGCAGAGTATATGAGCCCTTGTAGATCATTCAAGTAAGAAAAGAAAAAGTATGCTGCTAGACAAATTACTACCAGATGCAGATTTCAATAAACACATATTGTTGTAGGCTTCCCCAAAGGTGCTGTGAATGTCTTGAGGCAAGTCTGCCTCAGCATTCACTAAACTGTTGAATGTTGGAGTGTTAATTGAGTTACTGTATTATGTATGAATGCTCTCCATCCCCCTGGTTTTCAATGTGCTCTGTGCATCTCGTAGGCTGTGAAATGTTGTCCACGAGAATAATTATTTGTTAATCACGTTGGCATTCTTTTGACATTCTATATTTCCTCTGGAAGCCTCTCTGAAGCTTCTCTTAAGTCATTCATGTCAGAGCTGTGCAAGAGAACTTGTGCTGTCAATTATCACGTATACCAAGGGCATTGGTGTTTTATTATTGGCAGCATCTAATTGAGACTACAAAACCTTTCTGCACAAACAAGAGTGGCTTCTTTTCCAATTTTGTGAACTACTGATTTTCCTGTAATATAGGTGGAACTATTAAATGGTAATAAAAGAAGTTGATTGCAATGTGCAGAGTTGTTGAAAAATCCTGGAGATTCAGCACAGCGTCTCGTTAATACCAATAATTTCTAATTCACATGACAATCAGAGGAAATTAAGCATCACAAATTTTAATAGCAGAACATCAATTTTAAGACCTACTCCTATGTGGAAACCTCATATGGAAAACCCTTTGTAAACTGCTTCTCTAATTTTCACAATGTCCTGGGGTTTCTTTCGTAATGAACCATGGGATAATTTTGCCAGCATGACTGATGAAATATTTATATCCATATTGCTACTGTAATGCAGATATTGTTGGCTACATTTGGCACTAATTTTGCCGTGCCTTATAACAGCCAAATTTGAGTGGCCTTTAAAATTAGTTCTAACCTACCTCTTACTGACCTGAGTTTTCTTTCTGCTTGATTCTGAATATTTTCCTGGTGGTTGCACTTTAATGATTGTCTCTGCAAAGTGCTCCTGTCTCCTTTCCCTTGCTGTTGTTCGGGTGCTCCCCAAGTTTCCTTTTCACAACATCTTTTTCTTGAACACATTAAAACTTGGCTTCTAGCTGAAATTTGCCATGCAGCATAGTTGTTTTTATGGAATTGGCAGGAGTCCTGGAGAGACCACCTGATTGCTTAGGAGTGATACAAATTAATGACCAATTCTGTAGTTAAAACCCAGATTTGATTCCAAGATTAGCCTATTTGTGCCTGAGAAGATAAGAATTGGTTATCTCTAATCACTTCAGTGATAATTTTTCCTTAGCAGTAACTTCTCTTAGTTGATTTAAGGTCAAACTGGATGTAAAGTTGTGTCCTTGTAAATGAAAGTTGTGTTTGACCTCATGAAGAGATGTCAAAAAAGTCTATAGTGTTATGCATACAGTAAATATTTTGCCCATAGAAAAGGGTCTCATTTTTGAAGTTTGGAGAGCATAGCATGTACAAAAAGCAGTTTTAGGATGAGTTTGTTTTCTTGGTCTCTCAACCTTTAAAAACCCTACTCTAGGTATTAACTAGTTAATGTGCTTCAAATTGCATTCTCTGGGTGTTGGATGTGGGACACTGAAGCTATACTTACATGTAACATTTCATGAAGCAAGAGCTGCTTGTGAGTTACTGAGTTTGTTGTTTTCATATATGGGAAAATGATTTGTTAGTCTGCAGGTGTGATGATGATTTTTAGTTGTTTAATTGTTAGACAGCAGCCTTAAAATAATGCAGTTTTACTGGACAAACATGAGTGGCTTTCGTAAGGGGAAAATGCTCTTGAAATCTAACAACATACTCTTGAAAAAACTGGGTTGAGCTGCAAGCCACAGTGAAAGTCATGGCTAAAATGTGATAAGGATATATAAGAAGCAAATATTACTAGCTTTGTCTTTAACTTTCTCAGTTCATTAGCACTTTGTCAGCAAAGGCAGGAAATTGGTAATTTTGGTTCTCTTTGAGAACATTAGGTCATTGTTTTTCAGTATAAAATATTACCTGTATGAGACTTTAGATTAGATTTGGATTAACAGGCTGCCCAGAGGGACTGTGAGCTCTCCATCCTCACAGATACTCAAAATAGATTTGTCTATGGAAGTGCTTTTCAGCATTACCTCTGACATAGGTGTCAGTGTTGTCCTCAGGTGAAGCAGCATGTACCAATGTGTGTGTGTGTCCTTCAGGGGACTCCAAGTCCTGCTGCCATCTCTGTGTATAGAGGTACACATGCAGATGTTGTCTGTTTATTGAAGTGTAAAATGTTGCAAAATGGCTATTTAATAGCACATGCCTCTTTATGAGAAGAAGTGAATTGACTCTATTCCAGCTAAAACACAAAAGTAAACATAAAACTAGTCTAGTTGGAATGAACTTAAAGCAGTTAGATTGTGGAAATAAATTTGGAGCAATATTCTGTATGTGCCAGCACATCAGTACCTCATCATGTGAAAATGGGGGTTCTGGTTAAGTACTCAATGTACACAAAATCAGTTTCTGTGATTGGAAAGTACTGACTCAAGCCTACCCATGAATTTGCCCTGCAAGGCAAGTATGAAATCAAGCAGGTTAATCAATAAACACAAAAAAAAGTACATAGTTAAGAAAAAGATACAAACTGTGATTTAGGTGGAGATAACTGCTAAGATGCTTATTTATTTTATTGTAACTAAAGAAGAAAGTTAGTCACAGAAATGGAGGGAGGGATGCACAAGTAAACCTGTAAAGAATTAAGTAATCACTTTCCAGCCTCTCAAGGGGATAGGGGTTAAGAGATACAGTTTTAAAAGTCTTTACTTTGTTGAAAAGTTTATTTGTCTAGTGTCTGCTGAGACAGTGTGCCAACAACAGCAAACCCAAAATGCAAGGAAAAAAAGAGAAAGAGAAAACTACTACTGGAAGAGAATATGAAGGCATAACAAAGCTATTTAGAACTATTACAGTGCAACAGCTGGTTTTGCTAATGTTTCTTGGTTATTTAAAAAAATAATCATCTTAGTTCTAATTCCCTTTGTCTCTCACTTTGAGTAGCTGTAGTATATGAAGTTTGCTAGCCTATGACTCATTCTTCCCATAAATACTGTTTCTTTGAATAGCCCTTGTAAAAACATGCATTTTGTATTAGTTGTCTTAGCTGGCAGTTGTGCAGAGTCTTTTCTTCCTGGGTGAGTGATTTATACATACTGATCTCTGAATCTGCCTCTGCCACACATGATGCATATGAAAACAGTGGTGATACTGTGCTGTACCTGTGATTGCTGAGCTCACTTTCCTCAAAGAGTTGCTTGCTAGAGTGTATCACTCGCTGAAACTAGTTTAATCTCTTGTTGCACAAGGCAGTAATCATATGTCCAATGAAGTCTGATACCTTGTCATTGTTTTCAGGGACAGACAGTCATGAAATTTAGGCTTGTTTCTAATTCTTAGTAGAATAAAAAAATATAATGGACAAAGACGATGTACATGCAAAATGAGATGTTATTTCTAGCCTCGAAAAGAAACCTCTTCGCATGAGTTTGGCTTGCTGTAGCAAATACGGAAGGTAAATGAGATTCATTCAGATGAAGAATTCAAGAGCACCTGTTGCAGCTTTGCTATGTGAGTGTGTGCTGGACTTTACCTGTAATCCTGTAGCATCCATGCCATGTTCTGTGAGCTCCCTTGCTGCTTTCTCAACACTCCACATTTTCTCTGATGCCCCAATGGAACAGGCAAGGTCCCATGAGAGGACTCTATACTGAATTCTCTGTACTCTGGGTTTGTCCAACTGTGCTACAGACATTCATCACAGCAGCACACAGGGGTATTGATAGGGGCAGCATCCTCTCCAGCTGTCTTTGATTCCCCAAAGGGAGGGGAGGATTAACTGGGAACAGCCTTTGGATTGAGTACAAACTGTAAAACACAAGCTCACATTTTCAGATGGGTAATGAAATCCTTTAAACCTGCCTTTCTTGGAATTATGGGTTCTGTGTTGGCTGGGGCTGCTCTTTGCTGCTTTCTGGATTTAATCTAGAGTCTAGAATTTGGATCAAATTGTTTAATGCATTTACTATGCAATTTAATATTGTTTAATGTGTGTTTAATATGTTGATTATATGTGGATTACTCAACAAAGTACAGTCTTGGTTATAGCTGAAACATGTTGATAAAGTTCAAGGAGCTGACTGTGACTTTTCTGTTTATACAGTGGAAATTGGAGATGGTTACAGGAGATTTTGGAAAAGGAAGTAATACTGTTGAATATGATTTTAGTTAAATTGAGGTCTAAAGGTCGCAAGTTTTTCTGTAAGTGAGGTTAAATTCTAGCCAGGTTGGACAAAAAGATTATCGTATTTTCTAATGTAGCATTATATATATATTTATATTGTAGATTATTGTAGCATCCTTATCTCCTTAGTAACAGCTGGTGGAGGATGCCACAGGAGTTTTCAGGACAATACTAGAAAAAAAGCTAGTGTAGTTTGAAAACTGCTAGGATTTAAGCTCACTTATGAAAGAGAAAGATGTTTTCTAGAAGAAATTTCTAAAGAGAAAAATGAGTATTTTGATCATTGAGTCTTTTGCATTTAAAGGAGAATGATATTCACAGCTCTAGCATGGAGTCTGCAGTCCTCATTCTGGTTGTAAAGTGGGATTTTCCTTTACTCTCTTCTGTTTAAAAAGCAAAAGGAAAGAGCTTGTGACAGACAAAATTGCTTATGGAAAGGCTGGCTGTTTAGAAAGGTTACTTTAATGTGAAGGCAGGAGGTAACAGAGCAAAGCAAAACCTTAGAATGCTGCAATGTTTGACTCTAGCGTCAAAACCAACAGATCCTTAACGTACTTCATTGTCTAAAAAAATGAGGAGGGGCTCTGATTAGCATATCTTTTTTCAGGAAGAGTGTCAAGAGTACTCTAATTTCATATTTAAGTATGGGCTCTGATTAATACTCGAGGCACGCAAGAGAGCTATAACATTAAGGCTGTTGTTACTATAGTGAGATGCTGTTACAGACATCACAAGACTTGTTTTACAAGGAAACGTGATTACTTTGGATTAAAGAAGTTGCCAAAAGCTTGAAGGATTTATAGGTGCTGCTGATTTGAGTTATATGTAACTTCATTATTTTGTTGAAAACATTTAGATCTTGAATTAATGAAGCACAGTAAATGCTGATGAAATGAATCAGCAGGTTTGACAGCTTTTAACTGGCGCTGAGCAAGTGATGAATTTTATGGGAATATTCTTTAGGTCTCTGAATTGCTGGATAATTGACAGAAAACCATAAATTGAGCTTTTGCACAGAGAAATGAAACTAAAATTCTTTATGAGTGCAGTGAGGTGCATCAGAGTTGACAGGATCAAGATCACATTTCATAAATGACTTATTAGTGGTATGCATGTGGGAGAGGAAGTGGTCTGGTGGTGTGGCTGATGTGACAGTGGTCTGGATCTCAGGGACAAAAAATGGTGAGAGCAGTCAGTGTCTGCAGAGATGTGAGGAGGAAGCACAAGGATGACTGACACCAATGGTCATGTGTGTCAGAGCAAGGCAAGAATTGAGTACCCTGAGAAACCTAAGCTGTGCTGTCCTGGGGCCGAAGGGGTTGACAGCTTTAAATGTGCTGAGTTTAAGAGAGACATAGAGTTTAGGGTTTAGAAGGATAGAGATTGCAAGCCTCAGGCAAAGAGGAAGTGGGAAAATGTGTCTTTGGAAACAAAGGACTGAAATTGGCTTTTTTTTCTGCTGCATCTCCAAGATGTAGTCATGGTTAGTGTAATTAGAAAGGACGATGAAACACAACTGCGTAACAGCCCTGTGGTCTGTTGGGCTGCTGCTTTTTCATGTGAATTAGGAGTTCAGTGCATATCACATCCATTTGATCATTTCATTAATCTCAGCTGTATAAAATTGGCAGCACTTTTAACATTGCTTCACTAACCCAGCTCAGAGACTAGTGTGACATTCAGTAACTTTTTCTAGACAGCTGAATTCCATTCCATTATATGAAGTCTGTAATACCGCAGAGATGTTTCAAAACTGTTATTAACAGCTAATTAATTGCATATTCTTTGTTGGCTTTGTTAGAGTTAGCTCAGCAGTCATCAGTTACTCTTGTTATCATGATGCAGAATGAATGCTGTGGATAATAATGTGTCGGTAAATCTGAATGAGGAATGAGCCACAATCAATGACAAAAGGGGTTTTAGTTTTGAAATAGCCTTACAACATTTGTTTCTTACAAGCAATACTATAAAAAGAAACTATGTAATGGCAGAAATTTTTCTTGAGTTCCCTTTGACTCTCCCTCAGTAATGTGACTCAGGAATTTAGTTATGTAAAAATATGACTAAGTCCCTTTTGCCTTTGAGGTATAGACCTGGATGTCATCCAGTATGAGATTGAATTTCAGTAAATTGGAAAAGTTCTTTCCCAGTCTTTTTAACTTGGAATTTGGGACAAAACTACATCAAAACCTGGAATAGGTTCCTCATCGAACTATTCCATGACCGGGTGGAGTTTTTTCTCTTCACATAGTGTCTGATTACTAAATTAAGCTCTCAGCATCAATAAATCATTCCCCTGCAGAGTAAAACCTATAATTTTTCATATATGTTGTCTTTCATACCTTTTGAAATATAGCTCTTAGGGCTGTGGAGCAAATCCCTGGGTAGGTACACCAAAGAGAGAGAGAGAGTAAGAAGGAATCCAGGTGCATGTTGTATAGTTTTAGGGTGACATGCTGGACATGTGCCAGAGCATTTGCAGGTGCTGTATGAACTCCTGGTCACAGTGTGCTGTTCAGGTTAAGGGGTTGATGTAGTGAAGAGTCAAGTGTGATTGCAGAACCCTAATGCACAATGTGGTGTGATACAACTGAGACACACCAGTGCAGTTATACTCCCAGGAAATACGTATATAGGGAAGGGATAGGGAAGCAGAGGGGAGGATCATTCCTGATCTTGCATATGCACTGTTTAAAAAACAAGGCAATCCTTCCTGAGCACTTGGTGTTGAAATGTGTGTTCTTACTGTTCAGAGGGTAAGGGAGAGTCTGCAGAGCCAACTGTGAGGAAAGGGTGTTCTCTCTGAAATGTTCAGGCTGACTGGCAAACCCATGTTCCAAATTGCATTGGAATATATTCACTCTTAACTTCTCATTCCATGCTATGAGGAGCATCACAGAATCAAAACCTTAAAATGTGAGCGGTGTGTTGCTGTGTTTCAGAGAGCTGGAGGACAGCAGGGAGGAACAGAACCCATCTCCTACCCATATTGTATGTGGTGGCAGTTAGGAAAAGTCTGTTAGTCCACAAAAAACAACAGCTGGAATTCATCCTGTTGTGCAAGCTCTCAGCTATTTTTTCTCACTGTGTCCCACCCGAAGGTGTTTCTAAAACTGGGCAAAGACAGCTCTTACTCTGTCCCTTGTGCTTACCCTGACATAGTCACACGTTATTTCTGTGCAAACCACCATTATATTTTTCTTAAGTACTTTCCTGGTTTCCCTTTTGCTGTGACAATTTTTTCATTGTTGTTGGGAGATGGAACTATTTCATTCATGGGCCACAAATGTTTTCTTTTAAGCATTTGAAGCCTCTCATCCTTCTATTGTGCTTTTCCGCTTTACTATACAGTGCTCCAGCCCCATTCAATATAGCTTTCTTTAAACCTTCCATTCCAGTTATTTTTAAATTTTTCTCCATGTTGCTTTAGTTTTTCAAGATGTCCCATCACTGTCATTTTGGGGATGAAATTCTGCTCTCTCAGTCACTTGCTTCAGTCTGGTCTGTTGCTCTGTTTGTATTTCACTGTATCACAACACTTTCTCCCTCAAATCCTCCGTCATCCCTAATTCCTCTATTTGATTCACACCTGCCTAAATATGCTTTGAATGTCCACTTTGTATCCTCTGTGTGTTCAGTTTTATAACTAAAATGGGCATCTGCCCAACTTGAATCAAAAATGTTAATCTTTTCATCTTCCAGATTTACATACTTACTTCATGTTATTTCATGGTAAACTCTCAGAATAAACAGGTTGTAGATTCCTATTATTTTTGTATTATTTTGTTCTAATAGATGTTGTAAGTTGATGTAGGAATGCTCCTAAACAATTTACTTTTCAATAATGAGCTTGGTTTTCTATCAGAATGTTATAAAAAACAGTTTGTTAATGATTCTTCCTTGCACTTTTCCTGAGCACATTCTCACATTAAAAAAAAAAATCAGAATTTTTCTTCCTTTTTTTCCTTTCACAATAGTCTGGGTGAGTAATGTGGCATTTGTTTTATTGATGCTTGCAAACACTTTAATTTTAAACCACTACTAGACAACTTAAATGAATTACATCAGTAATACTGTGGTGCTGCTAACTGGTTTATATTTAAATTTATTTGGGTTTCTATTTGAATATTTAAATGTATTCTTTGCAAAGACTAGTACTTTAGGTTAGGCCCAAGTACTGCTTTGGTATTTCACTGGTTTCTTTGGCTGCTCATTGTGTAAGGTGCCATATATGCTGCTTGCTGGGCTCACAGCACATTGCTTTGCCTCAGCCCTGTCCTGTTCTCCCCATGAAGTCAATTTAGTAGTCTGCTTGATTTTCCTTTCTTCTTGTACAAACATGCGTCTTCCAATACTTGCACTCACGTTGAGCAATAAGAAATTGTCAGTACCTGTTTTTCTTGACTGTTAAGTATCAGGTGTAGTTTAACAGTCATTTTTGGGACTTGTTCTTTCAGCCCATTGCCCCTTGTCAGCAGCCTCCTCCTCCCTGGGACTGTGTGTGCCTGGGGTATTATTCTAATACACAGCTCCTGCCAGGGCCTGGTACCTCCTAGGTTTGACAATTAAACATCAAAAGTTACACTTTAAACACTAGCATTTATTTCAAGAAAGCTTTGTAATCTTGTTTTTTTTTTCCCCTTATCTTCTTTGTGCCTGAGACTAGTATTTGAGCTAATGTAATTTCCTGGAAGTTTAAGGCTATTCACATTACTTATGGCCTTGGATGCAAAGCAGCCTCTGCCTTCTTGTACAAAATATATATGCATTGTCAAAAATAGATGCTGGCCCTCATTAGTGTTGAGCTCAGGCATGATCTGGTTCTGGCCCATACATTTTCTGTCAGGATTTTGTACAAAGCTTTCTGCTCTTTTTTTTGGAGGGTTTTTTAATGTTAGATTTTGTGTGTGTCTCCTAAATAATGGTGTTATCTCACCTGAATTTCATGACAGGATTGGAGCACATGAACCTCTTGTATTGCAGTTGTGGAGTCTTTTGTATTAACACTGTTGTTGGCCTCTTAGGTTTCATGTTCTTTTGTTACGAGCCTGAGCAAGCTGACATTACTAACAATTCCCATATATGTTTTTGCCCCACACACACATAAGCAAGAGGAAAAGGAGCCCCTTCCTGTTACTCACCATTCTATGGCCAAATCGGATCTCTCCACAGCTCTGTGCTGAGCAGAATAGCCAAGTAAGTGAAATTCCAGAGAGAAGTTTGTCATCATTGTTCTCACCATTGACTCCAGAGCATTTAAAGTCTCATTTTTATCTCTGGCAATTGAGTATCTCTTCACAGAAGAATACTGGAAGTTCTTGGAATTACAAACATCAAGTCATGAGCCAAGTTTTCCCTGGCTAAGCAGTGACAAAAGCTACCAGTTGATCTGAGTTTTGTGTGGTGTTTTTTGCAGATGAGAACTACTGTTTGCTCTGAGATCATCAAAACTTCTTGCAACCAGGATTCAGTATCGGATTTTAATCATTGTTCCAGAGTTAGAATGTGAATTCTTAGTTATGGGACACAGATCAAATCATAGCTGAAGTGGTTCATCTCAAAATTTTACAGTTCGATTAAATTTTATCCCAGTGTATTAGTAGTTTTAGCAGAATGTTCTAATCCAAAATGAAAATCAGATGTTCTTCATGGAAATAAGGAAGTCCAGACAATGGGTATTGTATTTAGGTTACAAGACTTGTGGTCTTTTTTTTATTGTCATTCTTTACATTGTAGGCAAGTCTTTGCTCATTTTAAGGAATAAAACTGTTAGTTCTAAAACATTTTTTTTTAAGTTTGTACCCAAAAATATTTCTCTTGAGTTGTATGAAAAAAAATCAGGTCCTCTGGAAATTCATTGCCCTCATGAATGGACTCCTGGTGAGTGAGGAATTTTTATTACTCCCTTAAAAAACAATTGCAAGCATTCCACAAATAAACAATACATTGATTTGGGGGACAATTTAATGAGTATTTTATAATTATTTGTTCTCCAGTGTTTATTTCAGTATGGTGGTTTGTAATTTTTAACTTAATTACAATAAGAATTCTCTCGTAGCTGCAGAAAGAGTAGAGCTTTGGAGCATGAGTCAACACTGCTCCAAGTGCTGCTACAGGTCCAAATATATTTCATTGATTTCCATGGGCTCTGAAGGAAGAGGTGGAATAGTTCAGCGACACAGCCCAGCTGCTTTCCACTTCTCTTTGCATTTTGCAATTGTTTTGGCAATTTTGATCTTTTTGCCTCAATTAGTTTTTCCTTCTGTGTCTTTCATTAATAAATTTCACATGTGATTTTCTTTTGTTTTATTTTCCTTGCTTCTTTCAGGGTTGTTTTTGATGAATAGTTGACCATTATCACAACTACATTTGATTTGGCTTTTCCTGCCCTGTGTGTAAGATGTTGCAAGTTAAGAGTTCTTAGTTTCCTGGCACAATAAGGCAGTGCCCTGTTAATGTATTCAACAGCAGAAATCCTGATGATGTTGATATTGCAGAAGAGGTTTGTTTGAAAAATTGGAGGTGAGGAGGACTAAACATCATTGGATTGCTTGATGCCCCAGGGGGGTAGCAGTTGCATGTCCATCATGAAAGGTCTCATTGTTGCTTTTGGACAAGATTTACTTTCTACTGCTCAATCTGCAAATGATCCAGGAGATCCTGTTATCACCAGAGGTATAGCTTTTAATTCAGCTCCTGTTTAGTTACTGCAGTACTTTTTCGGATTTTGATTCATGTCAATAATATTTTGTTCACCCTGAGTGAGTTCACAGGGAAAATGATAACATTTGGAAACTGAGAATTGCTCTGCAGCCAGTGTGAGCCTGTTGCCTGGGGTTTCAGGCAGGCATTTCAGCCATAGTTTCCACTCTGCTGTCAAAACCTGTGTGTGTGTCACTTATATTCTCGGCAAGTTTTTCTCAACTCCCTTAATCCATTAGGGATGAAGGGAGAACTGCAGGAAGGTTGCAGTGCTGTGCTGCCCTGGGCATGCAGCAGAGCTTGTGGTGTGGCTGGGAGCAGGAGGAGGCTTGGCAGAGCCACCTGCTTCTGCACATGAGTAGCACCAGTATGAAACATCAGTGTGGACATCAGGACAGAGACACAGGCTGATCAGATTCTGTCGGTCCTTTTGCATTGAAGGGGGCCTGGCAGACTTTCAAAGGTTACTGCTGTCAGAAAATTATAAACTGGAAAAATACAGATCAAAGGTAGTGATCTCCTTCCAACTTTGCAAGAGCATAAAGTCACTCTGTCAGAAACCAGATCACTTCTCAGTTCTCCAGCACAGCATAGGAGCAGCATCAGCAAGCAGAGCTGACAGATCCTGCTCTGATGTTCAGGGGCTCAGGAAGGGAAGAGGATGCTGTGCAGCAGCACTGCTCTCTAGGCGCCGGGATTTGCCCACCGTCTGTTACAAACATGCTCACAAGGGTTCCTGATGGTTTTTTGTGTCTGACTCAGTATTTCTAACTCATAACTGTGACAGGGTGATTGATGTCATGGTTCAACACTGCCTTGGCCTCAGCAGAAAGATCAAAGAAATGGATGTAAGCATCAGAGCAAGAATAAGTAGGTGTACAAAATGGGGTCTTGTTGGTGTTTTTAGAAGGATAGAATGTTGCTGGTTTTGCATAAGTTTAGGCTGAACTGGACTCACTCATTTCTAATTCATTAATGAATTTTACAGAGGTTTTATTTCATCAACATTAAAAATACCCCTTTGTGTACAAGATAAAAAGTTTGATTGCGGAGTAACTGAGAAATCATCTTCTCTGTGTGTTTCTCCACTCTGGTGTTCTACTAAACTCACAGAAGCAGAAGGAAGGTGATTGAAAAGCAGAGTCTCTTATTGCTGCACTGCTCTATTAAAATGGAATTTGTACTTTTTAGTGCTGAAGAATAATTTTAGTTTTAGGGATTTAGCAATGCTCAACAATTTACTGGCTACAACTGCCCTTGGTATCAGATGATACGATCCCGACTTACGGAGTGTGGTGCTGCCAGGAGCCATACAGTCAGGGGCCTGTTCCCACACATCCAAGGACAAGCCCAGAGACAAGTAAGTGGAGCTTAGGCAAAATGGGAAATCTCACATCCTCTCTGCTGACTAGGAGGTGACTTGGACAAAGCTAATGTTACTAAGCAGCATGTCAGCAGTTCCAAGGGAATTAACGGCGAGGGGAGCAAATTGGAGCTCGGGTGTTACCTGTATTAGTAATACAATACTGAAACTAAGGACTTTTCAAATTTCTGTTGCAACAGTTGTATCTTAAAACTGTGTACACAAATCTGAAATAATTTGTAATTAACTTTGCAAACTCCTTTAAAATTTCGTTATTTAACTGTCCAAATAGTTCCCCAAACAAATGTTGGCAAAGAGATTTCTTGCTGCTAAATTGTGCCACACTTACATTAGAAAAGCTAGTGGAGAAGTGAATCACAGAGAAAGCAGCATATTCACATTGTATTTCCCTCTGAGATCCTCACAATGCAGACTGAGCATGCAGCCTCTGGAATAATTAGCCGTGGTTTACTGGGGGAATTTTGTTACTTTCATGTTGCACTAGCTTTTGATCAAAATTTCCCTGCACTGCCTTGTTTAATTCTGGCCATCTGGATTAAAAGGCTCTCTTAATCTTAAATACAGATTGTAACTCTTTCTTTTGGAGTTCACTGCCATAAAATTCTGGCAAGTTTCCAGCTTTCTTCATTAAAGCTTGCTTTATTATGGTTTGTCGGCCATTAAACGATTGTTATGCACAATGGGCACTTGATTATAATTTGCTGAAGCTGAGAATCAGTTACAGCAGTAATCCAGTTCTGTAATTAACAGAGAGCGTGTTTATACCTGCTAGGATCTTCTGAGAGCTACTAGGGGTGAGGAGAAAACAGAGTTGAAAGGCAACACTCTCTGCTAATAAGACATTTAAGCACTCTAATCTGAGGTGGTTTGTGCTGTGTTGTGGAAGTGTGACTTTCTGCATAACAACTACGTTTGAACCGAAATTTGTGGTTGTAACAGGGATAAAAGGGCAGTTTGATTTGTCACAAATCTTCTCACATCTTTTATTTTTGTTTTGGGTTTAGAAAGGAATGTGCATTTCTCACAGAAAAGGAGCAATCAGGGGTTCTTGAATCCTCTCCAAGTCTTGTTTCTGCTCATGCCTGGTTTTTGCCAGGGAGCTCGATCTTGATGTTTTTTCACCTGTAAAGAGAAAATTGTTAGTTTTAAAATTATGTTAGAAGTGAGGTTTTCCTAGGTGTTTGTGTCACTTACTTTTGTATGTATGTGTTGCGTGGCTGTTGTGGAGTTGAAAGAAATGTAAGTTTGCCTTAGCTGCATAGTTGAACTCCTACAAAGAGTAGCATGACATAGCTGAATATGTAATTTAATCTGATTCTTAGCAGTAAGGTAGTGATAACCTAAAGTGTACACATGCTAACTTTGGTAAACTTCAGGAAATAGTTCTTTAGAGCAGTGAAATTATGTACCAACTCTGCAAAACTTTTTTCCCTAATTTGTGTCTGCCCTAGCTGCTGACACTCCATCTTGGAGGTGCCTTTTAGAAAATCTGCACCTAGAAAACTTCTCTGGGAACTGAATCCATGGACATTTGGTGAGATGAAGCTGCTTAATGAAATAATTTCGCTTCAAATTTTACAAGCATCTGTTTGGCTGAAAACAGTTTTCTGCCACAGCTGAGAACTAGAGAAACGCAAACATCTTGTGTGCAACAAATTCCTGTCTCACAGGTTTTGCTTTTTAATATCTCTCAAACAGATCTCAAACTAGATCTCTCAAATTAAGGAAATACATTATGTCTGATGGACCGAAATAGAATATATTGTAGGCTGTGAACTAAGAAAGCAACATGGAATAAAAAATAATGAAAGCTGAAGAATTTAAGTGCTGTTTCCACAAAATGTAATCAGAATTGTAGATGATGTAATCAGGAGTTTTCAGCCTTGCTAAACAAGTGGGGAATGTGAACTTGAATTAAACCAGCATCGCATAATTCTGTCCTTACTCAGCACAGTGAGCCCTGATGTTCTAGTGAAGATACAACTGAGATGTGCAGGTCTTTTGAGCATCATTTAAATAACTTGGAAATTCAGGGTTACCTGAAAAATCCCTTCTCCTTTCATACAAATCTTTTCTGTTTTATGAGGACTTTTCTTTTAATACCTTTGTTGATTTTGGAGAAAGTAGAAGGCGTTTCTTGTGAATCTAATCTTCTTAATGGCAAGCCCTAGCATTGCCTTTGCCAATAGTTTATTTCATATGTATTCAGTCCAGTTTCT
The DNA here is from genome assembly GCF_000695815.1 of Acanthisitta chloris. Lineage (NCBI taxonomy): Eukaryota > Metazoa > Chordata > Aves > Passeriformes > Acanthisittidae > Acanthisitta > Acanthisitta chloris. Next base: position 61,733 of record NW_008654686.1, read on the forward strand.
TTTCACATATGTGAAATAACACTTTGGCAAATGGTAAGCAAAATATATACAGTGAAGGAAAAAAAGGCTTGTATTTTTTTTAAAGAGAAAAGATACATTTTATGAAATAATCCTTTCATTGAAATGAATAATTAAAGCTAAAATAAATAAGATCTTATAAGAGATTGCACAGTAATTATGTAACTTTTAAGAAGTAAGACTTCATGGTAATGAAGTTTTTTTCCTTTTACTAGGTTTTTCTTGGAAAAGTGCAGTATCATGTGATGATATACCACAGTGTGTGAGAGTAGTTTGCTGGTACAAAATCCAAACATCACACAGTGATTTCCAAAGACCAGATGTTTATCAGCTCTCTGTTATGAAAGAGAGGGAAAAGGTTCTTATTTTAAGTTTGTTGACTGGCTCTGCAGCATAGCTCCTCAGTGGGCATCCGTACAGGGTAACTGGTCACTCATGTATAGCCCATAAATGATTTATGTTTGAGGAAAGAAAATTGCCTATATGACTCCATAGTCAATAACCAGAGCAACACCCTTAGAACTGTGAGAAAAACTAGCTAGAGCTATCCCTGGTTCTTGGCTTTGGTTCACCACAGGCCTTGCAAAGCTTCTTCAGCCCTCCATTTGAGAATGAGTGCAGCTTTGGTATTTAGACAAGCCTTGCTTTCCTCTTTCCTAGCCCTCTTCTCTTAGCACTGTTTCTGAGAGGTGTTAGTGGTGGAGGACTGAGGGAGATTCCGTTCATTAAGGCAGTTGTTAAAATACACACTGTGCTGAGTTTTATGTTTTTGAACCTCTTTAAGAACTTGAACCACATCTGAAAATTCATTATTATTTTCCTATCATGTAGAATCAAAACTGAATCAAATCATAAGTGTCCCTAGAGTATTTATCTGACACCCAGTGGCACTCTCAGGTGATATATGTTATAGCTGTTGTGGAATGATGTACTGTTGACCAGCACCTTGATAACCTGGTTTAAATGCAACTGCTTTGCTCCCTTCTGCTCATTCTCATTAGGGCTACATCAATATTCTGTGTGCATGTCTGTGGGTGGATTTGTGCATTACAAGCAAGTTTAATACAACCCCCCCATATTCTTACTAGTTATAGATGTTGTGGCATAATTGGAGAGTAACTTGAACTGGAAGGGTAAAGTGCAGCTTGTACCTCTTTGGCCTGCACATTTAGCTGATTCCTTGCTGGATGTGACGTGTGCTGTGGTTCTGTACTCTGCTTCCTAGGGTGCTGCTCTACTCTTGCAAAGCTTAAATCAGCTATTCTTTCTTTTCATTTGTTGTAACTAGAAGGTCGAGTTAAAAGTTATCTGCCTGACAGCTTTCATGGAATAACTAAGACCCTCAAGTTGATTTAGATACCCAGTGTTATCAGATGGCATAATCATTTCAGGGGGAAAGGGGAAGGCTAGAAAGGAAGCAAACCCTTGTTCAAAAGGAAAAAAAGAAGGGAAAGCAAAACTGAATGCGGCTCTGTATTTCCTCTGTGATAGTTCTTGTTCCAAACCAGAAAACTAGTGACATTGAAACTGCACATTCTGAGCTGGGCATGCATTCTTTCACCATTTATTTCTGTAGTCCTGCAAAAAGAGATGTATTTTTCTACTAAGCTTATTTACCATTGATTTTGGCATTGCTGTGTTCCTGTGCCTGATTAGAAATGCATATGTACTCAATTTGGCATGGGCAGTTACAGTCTGACAATAACATAACGAAAAATTCATGGTGAATTAAATGATATTTTGGTTCATTCTAATTCTGCAATGTGTATGTCAATCTATAATTTTAGCAAATAACAAGAATGTTTTCACATGAACATACAGAATCTCGTTGCTAATCAAATATGTTAAGGTCACTTCTATGCAAGTCTTGTGAGGGTTTACAGTATCTTTCATATAAACCTTCTACCGTGAGCCCTTTTCTGAAAGGCTTTTCTCTCAGAAATTAGAATCAAAGAATTACTGAGGGCTGTGGCTCTCTGAAGAATGCTCTTTGTGGTGCACTGATAATAAAGTCAGGTTTTGAGGTATGGTCTTTTCATGATTGTAACTCTAAAGCTAATTTTTTTCTGCAGTTCTTTCCGTAGTGCAGACAGGGTTTGCATGTTCCTGTTATTTGCATTTAATCTATGTATTTGTAGTAACATCCGAATGCTTAAATTAGAACGTAAAGGTATTTAGTGCTGTTCCTCTTCCATCCGTAGGGTACATTAGTGCAGTTACTGTCTAGCTTTGTCCCATTTCAAGGGCTGGTTTTAATAATTCCAAAGCAATGTGCATGTTTGCAGATACCTTTACAAAATGCAGCTCTGTTTGGTTTGTTGTGTTGCAGTGGGAAGGGGGTGAGAGTAGATTACATCTGAAGCATTTATATGATGATCACAGTACAATTGTGTACTTTTGAAGGATTCATTTGAGAAGTGAAGCCTCTGGGGTATTTCACAATATCTATCAGAATTTTCACACGAGTGATCTTCTCTGAGATCTTCAACTCCTTGAAGTTACTCAATGCCAGTCAGTATCTTCAGGTTATAAATTAGTTTGTAATTAACATAATTGAGTTGGACAGAATACAGTCAACACATTATTGACTTCTTGAGAGCTCTTGCTTGTATAACAGACTTTTCCCAACTGTCCTCCATAACTTCTCTTGGGAGGAGAAATTCAAACTTAGTAAACAAGTATGCAGGGAGTACAAAATGGGATTCCTAATTACATTGCCTTACACTTGGCACTTCATCTCAGTTATCATGTCTCAGGTGTAATTGGTTTCACAGTGTTCTCACATTCCCCTCTTCACAGAGAGAGGAATAGCAAACTGGTACCTTCAGCAGTTGGGACCCTAATATAGCCACTTCTCCTTTAGGCCACTGACTAACCCTGATTCTTAGGGAACTCTGTCCCATTTTGTTGACTAGGAGAGAAAAGAAGAAACTTTAGCAGTGAAGATGTAGGTAACAACTTTGCATTGACCCTTTATTGTGTTTTGGTGCTAAGGAAGGGATTTAAAAGATCAAAATATATGTGTTATATTGGAAGTGGCTGAAGTCTGTTCTCTGTTCAACAGTCAAATTTCATTCCAATGTGTTAAAATACTCATCTTCAGCTATTTTGAACCATGCGATAAAAATAACACTAAGTGCAAATTTGGACAGTGGCTGTTGTGTGCACTTAGCTCCTGAACTCTGCTACTGCATAGTGCTGCCACTGACATATTTGCTGCTGTTATTTGAAGGGAGGTTTTGTTGTTAATACGCAGCCAAACTGATAGGGCTTCATGTCTATAGAGTCCTGTATCATGATTTAAACAGTGCATTGTGAGGCTTTAGAAATGTTAGGCAAATAAACTAAACCTGAAAGAAGCAGGTTATCTTGCCCTCTGAGTGGTTAGTTGATACAAGGGACTCAGCGTTTTCTGAGTGCTGATGTTATTATTCATCAAATATTTGAATAAGAGCAAAAGAGGAGGGACTTGGATTGGCTTCACAGATGTCTTCCAGCTCTTCAGCAAAACAGTAGCCCTTGCTTGTCTTTGTCTCCATGGGCACGTAAGAGTCCTAAGAAACAAAATTAAAATCAACCAAGTAAGGACCTACAACTGGAAAATAAACTTTGTGTGACTTGTCTTTTGGGGGATTTTCATAATTGTGTTGATATTTTAATATTTAAAGCAAAAAAATTCAAATGTCATTTGACTGTAACTATATTATTTTTCCTGTTCGGAGGACAATAATCTTAAATTGAGTGTGTGTCTTTGCTTGTTTGGGCTTGTTAGTTTTAACAAAATAAAACAACCTCTTAACTGTTTGTTTTGACTGAATTTTTCCTAGTAGTCAAAAAAGCAAGATTATACCTGTCCATTGTCTCATTTACTATAGTGTTTGTTGGGATATTGTGTAGAGGGAAGTCACATGTTTGAATAGGTATTGAAACCTGGTTTCTAATTAAGGTCAAGGTTAACTTAAAGAAAAGGGCACTTTGCAAAACAGCTCTGATGATAAGCAGTACAGGCTTCATTTGTGTAGGGCTGAACAAGAATCATTCTGCTGTTGTGAAGAAAAACCTTTAGCCACAAGGATCTGTAGTTTTAAAAAGCTAAAGACATGTTTTCTGTTCACGAGAATGTGGTGAGTGTTGAGATTTTGACTTTCAATTGCCAATGCAAACAGAGGAGTCTTCATTCCGAGGGAACTTTTCATTGGATCCCGAGGAGTAGGTTTGGTTTTTAAAGTGATTTCATTCCACACTTTTACACTTGTATCTAATTTCAAGGGTTTTTTTAAAAATAAACCCCCAGACCCAGTAAGGGCACTGCAGTTCTCTGTGTCAGATGTTGCAGAGCTTCAACTGGTTCCTTACAAGTATGAGCAATTCTTTAGAAAGTGAAGACGGTGACATTATCCCAGGCTGAGGAGAAGGTTCAAAATGGGAGGAGTTTCCTGTACAGTTGTGTGCAAATTGTATTTGTGACACGAGTAAATGAGACGTCAGGAGTGGATCTTGTATTCCAGCAGATTCCAACACAATGCTCCAGAGATGTAGAGCTGGTTGGGGTTGACTGGAGGAGAACCAGTTTTATCTGCTCTGATGCTCTGAGGGAGGCTACAGAGAGAATGGAGCCATATCATTCCTGGAAGTGCATGGTGACAGGACAGCATGGGAAATTCTGATTTGATGTAAGGAAAAAGGTTGCATGGTCTGTTTTTGTTTCCATGAGGTTGGTTAAACACTGCACCAGGGACAGAAAGAAGTTGTGGAATCTTCTTTCTTGCAGATAACTGGATAAGGCCTGAGCCTGGTTTCCTTGACCTTGCTTGGTCTGGGCATTGTGGTGAAGGACCTCCAGGTGTCTCTAGCTTAACTTTTTCTATAATTCTGAGCAAAATGGTAATAATCCTTCAAGAAGGATAATGCATAGATCTGTCATGCTGCTTAGTTCCTGCACTTCTGAAAGCTTCAATCACTTACATTTGAACTACACTGAATTCCCATATTGAGCTTAAGTGTTTAGCCATACCTGTTAGTTAACAGAAATAAGAGTTGCCCTTGATTGCATTGCTTAAGTAATTTTTAATGCAACTTTCATAAAAAGCATTTGAAAGCTTTTTAATTCATGGATTTGGGGGGAGTTGATGGCATGGAAGGGCAAAGGGTTTTCCTACAGTAGAAATGAGCTGATTTTGCAGCTGACTGACATTTCAGAAACATTTTGACTTGGTTATTTTTGAATATAGGACGTGATACTAGAAGACAAGTATTATTGTCCACATCGACTGTTCATGAATTCTACTTCTGAAATTGGGGACTGTGTTGACACATGCAAAAAACCCCAAAGAAGTGCTACTTTTTTGCTAAACTTCAGTTTTATAGTTATTAGAGCTATCTGTGGTCTGCCAGACCTGCTGTCTTGCCCTGTAGCAAAGCTGCTGTTTCTGTTTTGTCAGGACAAGCAGTTTTGGAAAATAATTGCTGTTCTAAATTAAAAACACAGAAAAAAAATCAGTCCTACTGGACAGTGTTGTTCCCATCTCTGGCTTCCTGGTTGAAGAAATAATTTATGCTCATAGTTCTAGTGGTGTCTGCTGCTAGGAAAAGACCAAGAATTTTTATAATTCTTGCAATATACTCATTAATAGAATATATTGTGTACCGTCCCAAGGCTTTGTTTGATCTCTTGATGTAGAGCTGACCATAACCCTTCAGTTCATGCTTGTCATCAATTTTTATGTAAGTTAACAGCTGCGTACCCTAAACCCAGATTTTGGAAAAATTTACCTAAAGGATGATTGTGCTACACCACATTACTGTTGGGTGTAGACAGCTTGTTCGTGTTTCACTGCTTTCTGTCCACAGACACAAGTTGCTTCTACCTGTGTTGAACAAGTCCAAACTCTTGTTGAAACCATGTTTAATAATAAATACAGAAAACCACTTTTGAACAAGTTGAAAATTTTCTAAGGGAGCCAAAGGAAGTTTTGCTATTCACTTACATGTAGTGTAATAGGGTTCATCAGTTTGGGAACTGACTCAGCTTCTGTGATTTTAAAGATAAGCTAAGGAAAGTATCGTGACTGAGTGGTAGCAATTCTGGTGAACTCAATAGTTGCCTAATAGTACAAGCTTCATTGTGATCTCCATAACCTGTTTTGCATACAAATCATGTGCAAGGGAACTCATATACTTCAAAACACATATTAGGTTGTGTTGAGAAACTGATTAAAAATTCATCATTTAACGTTTACAGCTACAGTAAAAGCTTCAGCAATTTATAACTTACACCTCAGACATGATTTTGTGGTACAAGACTGTTCTAATGCACTGTATCTTCTAGGGAAAATCTGAAGCTGTGCACATGAATTAATAGTGTTAATCGGTGCACTGGGTGAGAATGTGACGATTAATCACATTGAGGACGAATGTAAATGTGCAACATTATTTGAAAGTTTAGTATGATGTTATGTGGTGTTGAAAAGTCAATTAAATTTATGGATGATTTGGGAACGTTTTTGGGTTTCCCTTTCAGAGTCTTACAACACAGATCACTGAAAATTGGTTCTAGCTATGCCTGCTGCAAATAGGTTATAAACTGGATTATTTTGTCTAGATTAACTGGGAATGAAGCTGTTACTAATACCATTGGGTGTAAATGGTGCAGGACCTGTTTAAGCTGTAGTTTAAGTCATACACAAACCGGTATAAAAACATGGACAATGTGTCCTAGCCTGTAACTTTTTTATGTCTCAGTAGGAAATGGCTTTCAGCGTACTTGGAAGACTTGTATTTGATGCTCAGCCTGTGTATCTAAATCCAGTACATGTGCATGTACTAATTTAAGTGCTATAACCTTTTTATAATCAAGTAAAATGGTGAAAACTTCATAATTTTCTGAACTAATTTTCAGCATGTGTTGCAGTATTGTGCTGTGTGCTGCTGAAATCTGTAAATCTTAAAGCCAGTGTTAAAATTGGTTATTGATGTTCTCTGTGCTCTTGCTTAACCTAGCAATGGATTCACTATTCTCTACAAACAAATATAATTGACTTCAGCTACTTTTAACTGTCTGCCTCAGGCTACTGAATTAACTTTTCCATTCTCTGAATAGTTACCCTGACTAGAAGTCCCTCTGTTTCCTGTTCTCAATTCTTGCCCGACTGTGTGGATTGAACTGTGTGACTTAACATTAAAATGAGGTGGTGTGTGTTCCTTCCCTGTCATAAGACATATCTCCCTATTCCAGGAAACACCACCCACTATTGTTTCCAAGGCTTTGCAAGTCTTATGTACATTAGGTAATTTAATTGTGATACAGTAATGAAAACCAGAACTTCTTTTGCTCCCACAAAAACACTGTTTTATGTTTTTTATCGTATATATGCAAATTTAAAAACCAAGTAAGACATTCAAATATTTGGCACTGTTAAAAGTAGACACAAAAACGTATTTCAGAATTATATGGGAATTTTAGCATGTCTAGATTGCTGATATCTCAGTATAGAATATTTGGTGGTTCTTGCAATGTTACTGGCTGTTAACACTAAGTATCCTTAGGTGGGATAAACACAATTGTTATTTTAACTTAGCAGTTCCTTATGAACAGAACCATCGCTGCAGCATTCAAATACTATTCACTGATTTCTTACTAACCATCAATTTACAGATGGTAAGTACTTTTTTTTTTTTTCAGAGCAGTTTACACCTCTGACAACTTGTTTTCAGTTTTGCATTTTAAGGAAAAATTGGGTTTGTTTAGTTCTCAAATAAAAGCCCTTGTCATAATGGAAAGGAGATTTTAAGATGGGTTAAATATTCAAAGCAGAGAATATATGCTGATCTTTGTGCCTATAATGGAGACAGCAAGATGTGGCAACAGATATTTATAGAATACGTGGAGCTTTCAAAAAAGTGTAGGAATTGAAATTGTGGATAATTCATGCATGTAAATAATCCAGCAAGAAATAAACAGTATTGTAAGGAGTGCTGGATGGCTATTAATCTTTTCAAAACATGTTCATGCAAGACTTCTAAGAATTGAGTTGCACTGAGGATCTGCTTTCAGTTGCTCTTTTCACCTGTGCACTCTGCAAATGCATCAAATTGTGCAGATGTGACAAATGGTTGCTGCCTGTTCTGTTTTCCCTGGAAGGCTTTGGCTATCCTTACACCTAAGCTTCTAATTCTATCCGTGATCTTAAAACACTTTGAAAGCAGAAAATTGCCATAGTCTTCTGTGCATTGAAAATATAAGAATCAGGGTGATAACAAGGCACAGTGGACAGAAAGTCTTATTTTTCATTCTAATTATTACTTGGTACTTTCAGAAAGTAGTGACAATAATATCCTCAGCATTTCTCTTGGCTCCTTGTTTTTCATTGAAGCAATAGAACTAATTCTTGAAAAATAAATATTATAGCTTATTTTGAAAAGGATTCTTTCTCAAGGGGAAAACCTTGGTAAGTTCATGAACTTCTTCCAACAGTAGGATTAAGATCTTGATGTGCCAGATTTATCAAAGACATTATTCCATTAGTGAAGATGAGAAACAAACTGTGAATAGTATTTCAGTCCTGCTAAGTCTTTACAAGCTTCAGATTCAAATGCTTGCAGGAACAAGAATATTGTATAATGAAGTCTGCAGAGCATGTTGCAGCTCTGCATTGCCTCTGCCAAGGAGCATCATTGTGCATTTCAGCTGAAAAGATATGCCAAATACTGAGATGAGTCTGTGAGTCTGAAAATAAATATTTTGATTGGCCATGTCTTTAAAATGTGTTTCAATTGATTTTATTAAGACTGGCATTCTTCCAAAACTGCTGAACAAACACTCTGAGATCTGATCTTTCACCATTCAGATAAATGCCAAAATTCTAGTTGACTTCAAAGAGAGCAGAATTAAGATCTTAGTCCCCAAAAGACACATTCTGATTTTATCTCACAAACAGGAGGGTCATGGGTTGGTTTGACAGACAGAAACAAGTACCTGAAGGGAAGTGGCAGTTGGGTAGGTTGAGTCTTCTTAGTTCCAACTACTCCACTGCTGAAGGTACACGTTAGTTTGTGCCTGGTGTTAAGGATGTCTGTTGTTAGACACATTGCTAAGCAGTCACGTACCAGCAGCTTGCACTTAGCAGACAAACTCCTGCAGTGATACAATTGTCCAAATTATTGTTTGCTTCTTTATTTTTCAATTGGTGATCCTCAGTCTGGAGTTGGTGGTGTGGAACAGTTAGCTAGTGGTGACATAGTGGTGGCAGTCAAAGGGCTGGAGAAGGCAATTCATGTGTTAGACATACTGACATAGTTGGAAAAGCAAAATAGCCTTTTGATGTGGAATATTTACATGTAAAGGAAAAGCTGCAAAGTTCAGCCTGGCTGGAGCTCAGTCATTTGCTCTGAGTTCCTCCTTGGCTTCATTGTCATCCAGTCATTTCCATTTCCCTTTTGTCCTGTTAGGAATTGGCATTAGATTCTGGTTGGTTTTTGTTCCTCAAAGGCAGGTGAGTTTCCTCAGCCGTGTGGCAGTGTGGATTCGTCCCCAGCTGCCTTGGCTGTTGCTCCAAGCAGGAGTAGGCAGGCAGGAGCCAGCGGTCAGTGTCAGGCTGCTTGCTCTGCCAAGCCTCCATCTCACCCAGGCCACTGCCAGCATTCCAATTTATCAGATGACTGGAGAGAATTAAGTGGTCAGGCCTAAATGAGGAATGTAAGCTCAGAGATGGGTTGATTTGATGGAAAGGATGGATGATTTTATGGAAACTGTTCTGTTGTTGATAACTGGATGCTTATCATATTCCAGGCAGCTTTGGCTGCTTTTCATTTGTCTTCAGACTATTGGCTGTAATACATTTTCTGGAAAATTTTAGATGAAAAAACCCTGCCTAAACCCTTTCTTAACTTCCTCCTTCCAGATTCTCTGGATCTCCTATCCCATCCCTTCTGACTCAATGATGGCAACTATACCCATTTATAGTTTTCTGATTAAAACAGAATTTTCCTGCATTATACCAAGCTAGGCACCAGTCCTTTTAGTTGCACTGATTCAGAGAATCATTATTTTTCCTTCTGCACATTAACTGTTCACAACTCAGTTAATACATGGCATCAGTAAGAAATGGTCCATTTATGAATCATGACTTAAAGAGAAAATCATAGATAATTAACACTTTATTAGAATCATCAAGGTTGGAGGAGATGTCTAAAGATCATCAAGTCCAACCATTAACCTGTCACTGCTGTAACCCCTGAACCCTCAATCATAGCTTCCAGCTCCAGACACTTCTTAAACACCTCCAGGGATGGTGATTCCACCACTTCCCTGGGCAATATCCCAGTGCCTGAACACCCTGACAGTGACAAAATTTTTCCTAATATCTAATCTGAATCTTCCCTGTCTCGGCTTATGGTCATTCCCTCTAGTCCTCTCACTGCAGGCATAGCAGAATTATTGGTTGATACTCTGCTCAAAATACTTTGAATGTAGAGATGTGTCAATGAATAGCCAGAACATCCCATTTGCAGGGAGATGGGCAAGCAGAAAGAGAGCTGCCAGCAGCAGTGATGTGTTGCAAGGTGCACTGATGGCATCCATTGGCCTTTGGTACAGCCTGAACTCAAGAACAGATTTCTGATTAGCTTGAACATGCCTTAGCAAACAATGACATCATGACAGGAGGCCTGGGGTGCTACTATAGCACAGTTATTTAATACCAGTGAGCACTGCAGAAAAATAGTTACAAGGAATGCCAATTTTAATGCTTTTGCTTTCTGCTGACAGTTCCTGTGTAGTTGTTTGATTGCTGGATGTAGTGCAGAAGAGGGAGTAGGACAGTGTCCTTTGAAGCTGGTCCAATATTTGCAGGAACATGTAACATGAGGCTGAGCCTGCAGTTAAACGTTACGAGGTACTAATGAGAGCTCTGCTCAAAGTTGGCTACTGTGGGTCAGCTAACGGATTGTGACATCTCACTGTGGTGACTGATAGGCAAGATACAAGAATATTTAAGGGAGGTGTTTGGATTTTTTGTGGTTTTTGGTTTTATTTTGGGTTTGGTGGATTTTGTCGGGTTTTTTTTTTTTCAGGAACCTCAGTATGGTTAATTGAAAACTCTTTGTGTAACAGACCTTAGCTCCACTAATTATCTCTCTCTATTATAAAACATTTAGGAGAAGACCTAATGTTAGTAATGATAGTTGAGTCTCCCACACTCAATAACCTGGGGGAGACATTTTGAGTACAGAGGTATTTGTGGAGACAATGCGTGTAGCATCTGAGCCCCAGCCTATAGGTGAGGGTTTCTCCTGTTTGATGGCTGTTCTCTTTCTAGTTAAACAAATAAACAACAAAAAGTTTTTCTTTGAGCCAGAGACGGGAATTTCATTCAGCTGTGAAGACAGCTGATGTGCCTTGGGGCAAAACGTGGGAAGAAACAGATGGCCATAAAAGGGGAAGCACTAGGGAATAAAATAATTGAAACTGCCAAACAAGAGTTTATAAATAAAATCTGTGAACACTTACTGTACATAAACAAAAATCCACTTTAAGAATAATGTATGCTGTGTAGTGTCTTAAAGGGCTCATCCAGGTAACTTGCTGGGTTTGCATTCACTGTCTTGTTTTGGGCTTTGTACTATGACAGAACATTTTTGCCATGTTCCATAAGGGTATGCAGGTCATGTAAATATAAAGTACTTCATTTTAAATTGAATCTTACGTGGAGGTTTCTTCAGAATATGTTGACTATATTTGTTAGCGCATTTTTTGTTCATAAAGCATGAATGGCATCATGACCAAAAACATTTTAAAAGTCAAACTGACATTGCAGTGGTGTGAACTCCCTTTGAATTTTGCAAATTCCTCAAGCTCATTCTCTATAGATCTTATAATGCCTCAAATTATAAATGTTTCTTCTTAGGTAGGGGAATAATTCCTCAAGATGAAATAAGTTACTGGTTAGATTTTCTATTCTGGCTTTTGGTGAACACTTACGTGCATCCAACCCATACCATTCTGTGACTCTATGACCTTGGTCATGATTTTAAGTATTACATTTGAAAAGTCTTACTGGGGTATAATTTGGACATTTTTGGGTACTGTGATAAGCCACGACAGCCTGTTGGGGTTGTATGTCTGTCCGTCCCTAATTCTAATTTATATGCTGTCAAAAAGGTATTCTCCTGATGAAACTGAAGTTCACTCTTTGAGGGAAGAGAAAATCACCTTATATGTGTAGGTCAGCATTAAGCAAAGCATTTTGGCTATCTCTCAAGAAATTATCTTACTTTGTTTCCTTGTAGGTTGTTTCTTTTCACTGTCTTTGGAAAAAAGCAAACACTGATTAACTAAGCATTGAATGTGTATCACAGATGGAGAATTGTTTCCAGGGACATTTCTTCATTTTTAAGGGAAGAGAAAATCACCTTATATGTGTAGGTCAGCATTAAGCAAAGCATTTTGGCTATCTCTCAAGAAATTATCTTACTTTGTTTCCTTGTAGGTTGTTTCTTTTCACTGTCTTTGGAAAAAAGCAAACACTGATTAACTAAGCATTGAATGTGTATCACAGATGGAGAATTGTTTCCAGGGACATTTCTTCATTTTTATGTTGTAAAAATAATTATAATGAATTTGATTTGTAATTGCTGCCAGAGCAACTATTCTAGTCTAGTCAACATACAGAAGGTAAAAAATATGGTGGGATAAGTCTGGGCTTCAGCTGGAGAGAAAAACTCTGTTCTTACTTGCCCAGAATTTACTGCAGAGCTCTCTCCTGCCCCCCCCATTTTTGCTTCCTCCCCCCACTCCTATAGCCACAAGCACTTTGTCATGTTGACACTGGCAATCGAACTGTCTTGCTTTGAGTATGAAAGAACTACTTTTATCATTTCTAATATGCAGCCTAGGGCCAAAACAGACAAAGCAATTTTGAAGGACTAGGTTCAGAAGGAGGCTGGAATTCCCATTGTACAGCCCTTGGGAATACGACTTCAGTAACCAACTCTGAAGCAGTTATTTATCACAGTGACAACTGTTGGTCTGCCCATGCTTGGTCAGCTGAGCTCCAACTGGTGAATGGTAAGTAGTTTGTGGCAATCAATCGTTAAACAACAGAGATGGTTTGCTATGTTCAGAGCTGTCAGGGGACAGTTGTTTCATCTGGTCTTAAACTTCAAAAATCATAATATTCCGTATTTCTTAGACATTGGTTCAGGTCATTGTTTTGACACTTGCAGAGGAAAGCCTAATTCTTCAGGCAAATGTGCCACCTATACTGAGGTCTGTGTTATGTTCTATCAGGAGCATCTTTGTGTGGCACTGGTACCTTTTCATGTCAGGGTTTGCTCTTTTATTAGGTCCCATATTCCACTGTCCCTACTGGTTCTGACTCTGATGTTTTGCCTATGTTTTGCATTCAGGATTTATTATTTTTTTTATTCTAGCAACTCTTTGTCCCTGATATTGTCATTGACCATAAGCTTTTTGATGTCTACCTGTCCATGCATCTTGTGACTAAACTCTCAGCTTGTCTTAAAAATCATTTTCCTGTATATACATCTCCTTTTGAACTCTCATCACCACTGCTGTCAGCTTTATGACACTTTGTTTTTACTGCAGGATGCTTCCAGTCTGTAGTGATATTAGAACCCCAGTTAATACCTTTTTCACCCACTTTTAATCTCCTTTAACCCATTTTTCATTGAGCCACCACCAATAATCAGGCAACCTAAATATGTTTATCCTTCAGTCTCATTGCTGCATGATTTCATCAGTTTAGGTTCTGCCCTTTCTCGAGATCCTTCTAATTTCCTTTTTTACTGGATTAGAAATCAAGGTGGCACCACCATTTTCTCAAAGTATCAAAGATTCACTTTATGAATGTAAGTGTGCCAAGAAGCATAACTGTGCCACCCCTGCCACACTGCCCTGCTTGTCCAGTGTTCTCTGAGTCCAGTGGAAAGCATGAAGAAATGCAATAGTTATCCCATTCCCCATTGTCTTTTAATAACCCTTGACTCACTGCATAATTTTCCAGGAGTTTTTATGGTACTTCTAATCTTTGCATGAACTTTTATAATTATAATAACTTGGAACTTGTTCTGCCTTTTGAATGATTTGTTGGGTTTTGACTTCTTTCTTCTTGTTAGCAGCAGTTCCATAATTTAAAAAAACTTCCCCCAAATGCAATAATGCGATGTGCTTGCCCAGCTTTGTACTTGGTCTCCATATGAATTTCATTTTTCTTTGGTGTGGGAAAAGTTCTAGTGTAGAGATAAATCCCTTTTTGATTGGCTGCTCTAAATAAAGCAAACAGCAATTGTCTCTAAGCTAATGTCACTGATGCTATCACTGCTCCAGATTAGGACTTGAAGACATCGATGGAGATACGTAATTTCTCCTATTGAACCTGATCTTTTAGGGGTTTTTTCTTGTGAAAAGCAAATCCTACTCAGTTATTGAATGAGATATGAAGCCATAGATTTTTGTTCCGAAGGGTTGGAGTTTAAAGTGTTTAATCTATTAACTTTATGTTTATATATTAATGAAGAATTTGTTAAAATGCATATAAATAAGCTGTCTCGTGATATTGTGTCTGTATTACCTGCAAGGCTGAAGATTCCCCAGAATTCCAAATTAAGCTGAAGGGAAGAGTGTATTTTTCCATACAAGTATAATAAAACCTCATGGTTCCACACTGACCCTTCTCTGTATACACCAGACTCGATACACTTTTGGGCTCATTGAGCTGTACTGAACCCTGATGAGACAGAGAGGTCCAAACACAATCAGATTTGTATGCTAATTTGTGTGTGGCTTTGTTCAATATTTTGCTGGTTGTCTGGACATTGACTCAGTCTTGTGGAGCAGGATTGACCCACATTGCATAGGTCATGAAGGTGCCCTTTACAGAACTGTCACTTCACATTTCATAATCAGAGTATAGCTGCATCTTACACTGCTTCCTCCAGTGATGCCATGCTGGTGAGAGAGAGGGAATGTGTTGGATATGGAGGTTACCACTGCCAAAGCAGTAAAACACTCTTTGGCTCTTTTTAGAGCACACTTGCTCCTTGCAGAGTCATTTATATGAGATCCACCTCCTTGCTGGTTTTAAATATCCTTTTGTGTCATGCAACATGTTGTGTAGGGGGAATAGCTTTTGGCTCTTTTGGAATGTGGATTAAAAACCTTGCTGGAATATCTTAGAAAGAATCTTGTGTTACCCACCCCATCCTTTTATACATGAAGAGATCAATTTGAATTTGTCTACCAGCTGGAGCTGCTGCCTGTTCCCTCTGCCATGCCATGGTTCCTGGGGTGTTTCAGATGTGCTAATGCTATCCTCAGTGGGCACTGCAACTTTGAATGTGCTTGTTTGGAAATTTCAGAGGCATACTTAGACTCCTACAAAATCCCTCCAGACATTAGTGTGTGTTGGCACTGGACATCTATTAGGACTCTGAGATTGTTTTTTTGATTGTTCATTTGTGAGCTTCTATTAAAAGATTCCTGGTGTGTCAGCCAGGTGTATGGCCAACCTGGGGAATGGTGTCTGTGTGTCCTGTGTTCTGGCTGCAGGAGAGGGGTGTAAAAGCAACCTTCAAGGACTGATTGGCCTATGTGGAAACAGCCTGCACAGATGTGTTGTAATATCCTTCCCCCTTCAGCAGACATGACTAAACAGACTTTGTCTGTTCTGAACAATTAAGATGTTTGCCAGGGTTTGCAGGGCCCCATGCAAGTTCCAGCTTGTTCCCAACTGGTAAAGGAGTTTTTTAGTTTGTGCAGAAATACTTTAGCTGTTCATGTTATCTTCATTTTAGGGTTTACTCGAGAACTTTAACTTCTCAGGGAACACCTTAGGCTGTGACACGTACAGACTTTGATTATTTTTTTCTGCTGTTTTTAATTCCCTGGAAGCTGTACTTCACATAGCCTGAAAAACAAACCTGCTTTATATGAAAACAAAGTAAGAAAACTCAGTGATGTTTATTCATGACCACAACAGTTTTCCTGTCATCATGACTCACAGAAAGAATCTGAGAATTTTTGCTCAGAATTTTGCTTTAATGTGGAGGCTCCTGAGCATGAGTTTAGAGTTCTCGAGTCATATCCCCAGGGTGCAGACAGAACAGAGGATTGCTGCTGTGCAACTGATGTCAGGGACAGCTTTTTGCCATTGAATTAAGTAAGAGAAGGAATGGGGAAGTCAGTGATAAAAGCTCAGGGAGAAATAAGATTAGCTTTATCACCCTGAACAGGGTGATCACTCTGGCTCTTGGCCCAGGGAGAAGTTATTCTAGGTGGCTGATGGGTGTTGCTGCTGAAGGTGTGGCTTCCAGTGAGAGAGATCTGTGCTGTCCTTTGAGCAGTCGGAGAGTCATTTATCTGCTGATGTAGACTGACAAACTAGATATATGTCATATTTTTGATAAGGGCTTCCTGCTCTCATGTCTATTTGGTAATTAGGGAAGTTTTCTGAAGCAAATGAATTTGAAGTATTGAATGCTCTTCAAAGAAATCATCACAGCAAGTGTACAGATCCAAACCTGAGAGAGAATTGTTAATGGTTGGATGTTTTTAACCCCTCAGTATTGCTGGTTAATGTCATGGAACTTTTTTTTGTTGTTGAATTTTTAATGGAGTGCAGCTAGTACAAAGACAAAGGAATACAAAAGTTTCCACGAGCAGCTGCTTCCTTACATCACCAGCATCACCCAGAGCAGCAATATTGAGGTGTATCAGATTAGAAGGAAAGGAGTACATCAGATTAGGACAGCTAATCATTTAGTCCTTCAAAAACCTTTTGAACTAGAAAAGAGTTCCACATCTTTCAAAAGAATTATAAAGCATGTCTTTGCAGTAAGTATAGGTTATTTGTACTATATTAAAATAGTTAGCCAGTATTTGGTTCAAACTTTGCCACCTAGGTTTTTCAACTGGAGATGAAGCATCACTGCAGTGCATGCTGAGCAGCACATGAAAAAGAAATGCCACCTCTTCCTTCCCTTAGCAATCCTCCCTCTACCACCAACAAATAAGCCTTTGAAGTAAGTAACATTCAGTTAAGATGCTAAACCCATTAGAGGATTTAGCTGTTCACAATGAATAAAACTAAGTCAACTGAGTAACATAATGGTGTAGATGCAACTTAAATTGTAGCACCTAACTAGCAGTGATACAATCATGGAATTACAGACTGGTTTGGGTTGGAAGGGGTCTCAAAAAAAACATTTCATTCCAAATCCCCTGCCATGGGCAGGGACATCTTCACTAGACCATGTTGCTCCAAGCCCCATCCAACCTGGCCTGGAACACTTCCAGGGATGGGGAGGTGTTACTCAATGTATTACAGAATCATAGGAAATGGAGATTGGAAGGGAACTCTGGAGGTTGTCACGTCTAGCTTCCTCCTCAGTGCAGGGCTCAGTCTGGGAGCACCTTGTCGCAGTGCCTGACCACTGTCACTTGACAATGTTTCTTTATGTCCAGACAGAATTTCTCTTATTGCAGCCTGTGCCTGTTGCCTTTTCCTCTTCGTGTACGTGCCGCTCTGATGGTAGGAGGGTTGGAACTGGATGACCTTTAAGGTCCCTTCCAAACCAAACCATTCTGTGATTATTTGTTGGAACAGAAAGAGGAAATGCTTCACAAGAATTTAAAGAAGTATCTAACACTGTGAACCTTATAGCTTGTTTACTCACTGAGTTTCTTAGTAAACCTTTCTTTTTAATGCTAAAAGCTAGTTGAAATCAAAGTTCAGCAAACAAATTTTGATTGGCAGTTCTTCTGGGGTGAGGTGTTCTGGGATATGTCTCAGCTGAATGCTGGTGGAACCTGGAATCACACAGCTCGTGCATCCTGCTGGGAATCACGGCATGAGAAGCTAGCCCTGAGGCTCCTGCCATATTTGACCGTTTTCTGTTTGAGTTCAAACACTCAATTGTTCAAAATTATGCAGGCCAATCTCATAAGTGTATTACAGCTCCTTCTTTGGGGGGAAGAGAAGGTGGTGAAGTGAGAAAAAAAATAGTGTATTTAAAATAACGTAAATTTAGTGCCACAAAGAACTAAAGTATGTTTTCATAGTGCAGGAGATCTGGTGCTTGTTTTAAGATGAATTTAATGGAAATTCATTTAACAGCCTTGGTTTGGATTCCCATTTTGAACACGTACTCACTGTATTTGCTGCCCACAATCGAACTTTTAAAAGCAGCTTCTCACTCTGTCGTTCACAGTTGGATTAACATGTTCTTTCTGCAGTCCTGTCGATCCCATAAACCCAGGGTAATTGCAATCATATAACAGGCAAACAGATCAAAGTAATCCCATCTGGGGGGGAAAGAGGATTCCCAGCCAAGACAAGCTGTTTGGCTTGTAAGCAATTGGAAGTTGTGCTTTAGCACATCTGTGATGTCCCCAGTGTTCCAGAGCTGTGTGACGTGCTGCGTGTTACTGTGACAGCGTAGAAATGCTGGAGCAGGGCTTTGCTAGGCCTGATTAGACTAAATAGACTTGGAATTACAGGATTGGTTTGTACCAGATAGATTAGATGGCAGGGGGCTGTGTTTATTTCTCTCCTTTTTCAAAGCACTGGGTTACAAGTGATGAAGTGCAACAGAGTGGGTTTAATTTGGAATCGAATTTGCTGCACTCAAAGACACCAGTTCGTTGGTGTGGTCGTACCTTCTTCCAACAGCTTTGTGCCTGGAATAAGATTTACTCACCATCAGGAGCTTGTTAAAACATTGCTGTCTTACAGCCTTCTTGGGAAAAAAAAAAACAAAAACAAAGCAGAGCAAGTGGGATTCCACTTTGTTAAAGCAGGTCTAGCAGGACAGATAAAGAAAAGGAAAATGAAGGAATTAAATAAGGAGATTTGAGATGTAGGACACAACTATTTGCGAACAATCTGTTAGTCCAACAGATGTTGAAATTCTGTGGTCATAAAATCAAAAGCAATTTTGAGAAGGCTTACAGAATCCAGGGAGTCATGCAAGACCCTCCGAGCACAAAATCTCTGCAAAGCATCATCAGGAGTCTTGTTAGTTCAGTTGTTTCTGTGTTAATGGAAGTGTTATAAATCTGACACTTGGAGAAGTTGTCAGCTCGACCTTGGTTGGACATGTAGTTTCAGAACTGTCTCCTGAGTCACTGCATAGGTTTTTAAGTGAACTAGAGGTTGCCTCTGTTGTTTAGAAAGTCATTAATGTATGGGCATAGCAAATACTTTCAGAGCAAGGCAGTGTGCTTGTGCAGGTCTGATACTGCTGATCCACCTTCTGCTTTTTCATGTTAGTTTTCTGTGCAGGGGTTTAGTAGAACCAAACCTGATCTACCTGTTCTATTTCTAGAACATCTCTACCTTACCTTTAATAACTACATTTTTTACCTAATTGTGCTTCTCTACCAACATTTTCAATTTTCTGTGTTGTATTTATTTTTATCCTGTTTGACAGACATAATGGGAAAAGTGACAGGTAGGATTATTATTATAATAGTCACAGGGGAAACTGGCATGTAAGATTTTAATACAGATGTATTTATCTTTCCAAAGTTTTTGAACTATACAACATGAGATAAATCTGATATTGCAGTACCCTTTGTGCAAATTAATACTGCAAACCATGTTCCTTTATTCATTTAGTTTCAATTTGTGTCTTCAAAAATTATTTTAGTTTCTAACTATATCATTCTTTTTGCAGAAAAGGAGAGAGGAGAAAGTTTTCCTTAACTTCTTGATTCCTCCTCCACAAGATAGAAATGTTGTGTATATACCACATGTATCTCCATGGAAGCAATGATGAGATTAGTGAGGTCACTGGATAAATCAAAACTTTAATGAATTATTAGTTTGATTGCTTTTCAAGTTGTCTATTGCTTGTGTTGCAGACAGTGCACGAGAGGAAGTCTGTACTAAAGATGTGTACAAAATACATACGTAAGATGACATAACTGCATGTGGGAAATGTGTTAGATTTTTCTGCCAAATGTTATTTTCTGATAATGGGAATCGAGCTGGAAAGGATCCCTGTTATTGATTTCAGAATTCTTTAGAATAATGCATATTTTGCTTGTCTTTGCCAGCTACACTTTGTGCAGGTGGAGTGTGGTTGATCAAACGATAGTGGTGTAGGTGTAGGACAGAAACATGAGTCATATCCGAGCTAGGTGACCTTCCAATAATGCTTTTTACTGTTCTGGGATTCTCTGGCTCACCAGAAAATGATCTGTGCTCTTTGATCAGTCAGTACACCTTCAGGGATTTCTGTGGACCCTTGTTTCACTTGTAGAAGTTGGAGTTGTATTTAAAAAGAAGAGGGAGGTTTTTCCAGTTCTGAAGGGTTTTCATCACATCTGGCAGTCTCCCTTCTCCCAGCAGAAATGTGTCTCTGTGCAGAGTGGTGAGATGATTGATTCTTCGCACAGGCTGTCAGGGCACACCTCCAGCAAGACGTCCCATCTGACATCAGTCATGGGCAGAATTTCCTTTGAATATATGTGAGAGTTATCTGGTTCTTAGGTGAATGGGACTGTGCCTTTGTAGCTCAGCATCTCTAAGCTGTTGAAAAGACTGGAAGTAGGTGAGTCTGCAGTTCTGTTGGGGAGGTGTTGTTCTGTCAGCCATGCACAGGGGCTGTAAGGAAGCATCGAGAGGATGATGATGATGACAGAGGACATATTTATGAAGCTGTGATGGGTATGGGCTAATTTGACAAAGATGATTGTCGTGGTTTACCCCCAGCAGCAGCCAAGAGCCACGCAGCCGCTCACACACTCCCCCACCAACGGGATGGGGGAGCGAATCAGAAGGGTAAAAGCTACAAAAACTCATGGGTTGAGATAAAGACAGTTTAATAGAGAAAGCAAAACTGCACTCACAAGCACAGCAAAACAAGGAATTAATTCACTGCTTCCCACAGACAGGAGGTGTTTAGCCATCTCCAGGAGAGCAGGGCCCATCACACGTAACGGTTCCTTGGGAAGACAAACGCCATCACTCCAGATGTCCCCCCTTCCTCCTTCTTCCTCCCACCTTATATACTGATCATGATGTCATATGGTGTGGAATATCCCTTTGGTCAGTTTGGGTCACCTGTCCCATCTGTGTCTCCTCCCAGTCTCCCATGCACTCCCAACTTCCTTGCCAGCGTGGCAGTATGGATCGCAGTAAAGGCCTTGGCTCTGTATAAACTTTGCTCAGCAATAACAAAAACATTTCTACATTATCAACTCTGTGTTCTGTGCAAAACCCAAACATAGCCCCATACTAGCCTCTGTGAAGAAAGTTAACCCTACTTCAGCTCAAACCAGCACATTGATCCTTGTTTCAAGAGATGATTTAATCTTATGTTTGGATGTGAAGTCAAACACTGGAGCAGGATTATTAGGCTGTGAAATGTCAGAAATATTTGAAACTCAGCTGGACAAACCATTCTGTGATTCTATGATGATTCTGTGGACAGGACCCTGAGCAACCTGGTCTAGTTTATGGTTTCTGAATTGTTTACTTCTGCAATTCAATTAAAAAGATTGTGAAGTATAACTGCTGCTCATTTTTAATCAGTAACTATCAACTGTATGACCTGAAAGCTCATTTACAGGCTTGCACAGCAGTTATGTATCACCTGTGAATTAAAAGATGCAGTGGAACATGGCAAGCTGTTGATTTACAGCAAAACAAATAAAGTCTGTGCAGTTGGAATGGCATAGACTCAGGTGTGTAAATGATGTTAATTATTGTGAGAGATCTGTCTGTGTATACAATCCAAACTTCCTGTACAAGCTGTGAAGCCCTTGAGAGTAAATGTGCGTTTACATCTACATTGTCAATTTTTTGCAGGATTTATAGATGTGCTGAACATAGACTTACAGCTTTATTTTGAATGTAAAACCTGAGCACATCAAAGGAGGAAGATGATAGAAGAATTTGAATGTATACTTTTATATACTATAATGTTTCATTTTCATTTGAGTCAAAGGGTTTATATCAGATCTAATCATAGCTATGACAGTATTTGCATTAATTGTGGCTTCCTTCAAACACATGTTTTGCTTGGATAGTTGCCTTTTGGTGGTAGTAAAATGAAGTTTAAAATCCCACACAGAATAATGGTAGTCATCAAACATGCTTGAGGCTGTGTTTATTTGTTTTCACTCTTGTTTGTTGTCAGTTTCTAAGAGCCTGAAGAAAAGACTCAATAGTAGAAACTATCCTCTTAGGTATAGTCATCCCAACAACTCAAGTGCTGTGCCTAACACGTGGCCTTTTCAGCTCCAAAGCACTTTTAGATGGGAGAAATCAGCTTTGTATTTGTTGCTTCTGTGCTTTGAGTTTTTTTCCTGGTAAAACAAGAAACAATGGAAGGAAATGTGTCTGAGGCATTCTTACACAAAAAAAAACCCTGGTGTGCATTTTTTGTTTCTTTTGTTGTATTGTTTCATTCACTTTTAGTTGTGTCAAAAAATCCTTTTTATGAATGTGTTCACACAATATTGTGCTGAATACCTAGGAAAGCTGCTGTAAAGCAGGAGTGACTTATTACTGTCCTGGGCTGCTATTTGCATATCTGTTTGCAGTGTATTACTGGATATATTAAAAAGGCTTTCTAGCTAAGAGTTTATTTGTAAACAAACAATTTCTGTACTGTTTACTTGCCTTTTTCTGTTTTGTTCTTAAAAATAGCTTTCAAAATATTTGGTACCTTCTGATGCCACTTCTGTAAGACATTTAGGCAACAGTCTGGTTTCAGATGTGTGAGTTAACCAAGCCCATGTGCTCAGGGGCTTGCTGTACCTGCCTGTTGACCAACTGTTGAAGTAACAGCTCTAATGTAGGTAGGTCACACAAAGCCCATCTTGGAAGAGGCCATTTTCAGAAAAAGATGTGATCCTTCTTTGCCAAGCTCCTAGAATACAAGGTGCTGGAGAAGAAGGTTACAAAGAATGAGTAAACAGTAAAGGGACAGAAAATCAAGTTGTGGAACCTGTAACTTGACAGAATGGAGAGCATCAGAGGAGGCAAGAAGAGATGGCCTAGAAGGTGATGGCAGGATTCTTAAACCTAGTGCAGCTGGCAAGATGAAACTCAGTGGGCTGGTGATGTTTGCATTTTGTCTGAAAAGTTAGACAGCTCTGAGCAGCCTGGTCTAGTGGAATAAAGGGACAGAAAATCAAGTTGTGGAACCTGTAACTTGACAGAATGGAGAGCATCAGAGGAGGCAAGAAGAGATGGCCTAGAAGGTGATGGCAGGATTCTTAAACCTAGTGCAGCTGGCAAGATGAAACTCAGTGGGCTGGTGATGTTTGCATTTTGTCTGAAAAGTTAGACAGCTCTGAGCAGCCTGGTCTAGTGGAAGGTGTCCCTGCCCATCCCATGAAGTGTTACACATATTTTAAAGAACACTGCATACAAGAGGAACTTGAAGAATAATGGTTGCTGTTGATTGAGATCAAAGGGAGAATGCCCCATCACCTTGACCTTTTAAGTTGTGGTTATGGGCTGAAAATACAGCATTTTGGAAAGATTGTAAGGGGGAAAACAGCATCAGTTGAGGACATCATCACTGAAAAAAAGTGCAAAGTTGATGGACTTGAGTTTTATTGTAAGACAGTAAACTACTCAGACAGGAAAGGCCGTGAAGGCAGGGACAGAAAAACAGAACTTGTGTAGGTACTAGGGATGCCAGGAATTTGTCAGTCAGGTCAGCTAGCTAGGATAGGACCATTGTATACAGGGATCTGGAAAAATTATCCACTATTTTCTCTACCTGCTATTTCAGTAAAGCAGCTTGAATGCAGTTTTTATATTCTGTGGCTTTGATTATTTTAATTTTTTAAGCTTAATTTCTTGGCATGTGTGTTTAAATTTGTAATTTGTGTGTCAACTGAAGTAAGTAGCCAAAACTGATTCCCTCTCTGCTCAGCCCTGGTGAGGTCACACCTGGAGTATTGTGTCCAGTTCTGGGCTCCTCAGTACAGGAGGGACATGGAGCTCCTGGAGCTGGTCCAGCTGAGGGCCAGAAAGATGCTGAAGGGCCTGGAATGCCTCACTGATGAGGAAAGGCTGAGGGAGTTTGGCCTGTTCAGCCTCAAGAAGAGACAACTGAGAGGGACCTCATTAATGTATTCAAGTACACAAGCAGGAAGTGCCAAGAGGATGATCAGACTCTGCTCAGTGGTGCAAACCAATAAAACAAGAACTAACAGCAGAAATGATGCACAGGAAGTTCCACCTGAATACAAGGAAGAACTTCTTTCCTATGTAGGTTGCCCAAAGAGGTCATGGATTCTCCTCACTGGAGATATTCCAGAACCATTTGGACACAATCCTGAGCCATGTGTTCTGGGATGGCCCTGCCTGAGCAGGGAGGTTGGACCAGATGACCCACTGTGGTCCCTTCCAACCCGACCGATCCTGTGATTCTGTGATTCTAGCTGTAGTTTAATTATAGAAAGATAGAAGACAGTTCTGAAAAGTAAATTGAGGCAACTCCTGTGATAGTTGTAGGATAAGGTCTTGCACTGGGAGCACAAGTGGATCCTTGTTTAAGAGCATTACCTTGGTTCTTAGACAGCAAAGAGTGTACTTGACCATGGAGTGCACTGAGCAGGCTCTGACATGCAGCCAGGTATAAACTCTGAACAAACCGAAGTGCTCCCGTTGGTGCAGAACACTGCTCATGTTGGTGGTTCTTTTAGGGCTTTTTTTCCTGTGGGAAAGGGGGATGGGGACAGAGTTGTTGAATATGCAAAATGCTTGAAGTGTTTTTAGTTTCAGTGAGATGAAGGGTAGTGCTTACAGTGCAGCAGGTATCCGAGATGAAAGGAGGGTGCTGAACTTTATAATTATCCCCCTCAGTCTATACCATAAAGTCTGAAAAAGTTGCAGGTTAGAACTTGCAGGTATTTAATGAATTTCAAGATGCAATTTCATTTCTGTTGCCGTTCCTGAAAGCTGCAGCCAGCGGACCAAGGAGAATATGGAACAGGTCGCACGAGGCATGTTAATGCAGCCTGGTCTGTCTAGTTCATTTCTAGCACAATAGCCACACATAGACAAATATGTTGTAAAGTAATTCAGGCTGCCAAAAGTTCTGATTTATTGTCTCTCTGGTAGAGCAAAGAACAGGAACATATTTAACTCTTATCAATCAAAAAGCTCACATCTTATTGCTGTAAAATAATTTATTTGCTTTAAATTTAAACAGATGCGTCAATATAGTCTATTTTCGTCAAATATCCTGAGTAAGTGTTTCTATATCATAGACTAAGATTTGGTAAGCCTTAATTGGTGTGGGAAGCTGTGTGTTCTCATGTGATACTCAGCAGTGCTGCTTGATGGATGTAACATTTCATTTCCAGCCCTTGTCTCTGCCCATAGAATTTTCCTCTTTATTCTTCACCGTGTTTGGAACATCTGTAACGTAATAAATACTGTGGTTTACATAATAAAACTATTCCAGGTTTTTCTAAGCAATGTTTTGGTACATGTGTATGCAAATTCAGGTGAGTTGTGTGTAGAAAATACCATGTGTGTGGGTTGTTTGTTTGATTGTTTTCTCTCTTAATGAGGTCAGCAGTGTGGGGGCAAGAAACTTTTAAGAATCCCCTAAAGGCACATTCATATTCTTGCCAGTTTATTTATAAGATAAACAGTTGCTATCTGTTTGAATCACACATGGTAATCCTGAAATGCAAAGCCATTACCTGCTTCTGTAGGTGCACACCAGTTCTGGAGCTAGTGTGGAACTTAGTTGCAGGTACCAGGTGTTACTGTTGTATGGAGGAAATGCAAACTCCCTATTTAGTGGGATCTATTGAACATGCAATCTGGAACAGTGTAAAATCAATCACTGGGAACTTGTGAACAGTTCATACACAAGGCTTTTTCCTATTTTTTTTCCTATTATATATGAAAATAATACTTGTAATTTCAAGAAAACAAGTGTGGGAATTCTTCTCTGATCCTCAATAGACATAATTTGCATGTGAAATTTAAGAACCTCTACAAAGAAGCTTGGATATAAAAGCAGTGTTTGAAGAAACAGGTGCATTCAGATAATCTGCCCAGATTTGTGCAGACTGGGGTGGGGTTGACAGCTGGTTTATTATCTTCCCATTTTATGACTTCTCCTGTTGTTGCCTGTAGCTGTGTTTGGTTAGACTCACCCAGGTGTGCTGCAGGACACAGAAGTGAAAACAACATCCAAATTCACAGCTCAGTTTGGATATAGGATTCTTGTCAGTCATTTTAGACATTGGCTGTCGTGGTTTTCTGTGTTTCGTGATTTCCCCTCTTAAAAGGTTCACTCTTTTGAAGTAATATCCAGAGTTTGCATAGTCATAGTCTATTATAGTTAAAATGTCTTTTCATGAACACATGTATTGTTCTTACCTAAGATCCTATGATAATTTAGCTGTCAGTATTGGCCTTTCACACAACTTCCTTTGCACAATACCATGTCACTTGTTTTCTTTAAGTTAACATGCAATTGTTCATTTCTGTATTGAATTTTTACCTTTTGTTCCATGTTTTCCTTTTCCCTCTGAATGTAATTTATTAAGATACCATTGCTTTGTTTTTGATAAACCTTATTAAGATTTGACACACAATGCTCTGTCCCCTGCCTGGAAGTGCTCCAGGCCAGGTTGGATTGGGCTTGGAGCAGCCTGGACTAGTGGAAGATATCCCTGCCCATGGCAGAGGGTGGAACAAGATGAGCTTTAAGGTCCCTTCCAAACCCCACCATTCTATGGTTTAATGGTTCTGACTGTTCTGATAGTTAGATGAAGTGTAAACTGTCTCATAAAACTGCTCTCCTGGAGGTAAAATAATACCATCCTTTTGAAACGTTTAAAAATAATCCTTCTCAATCCAGGATGTTTGAGTAGTGGTTAAACACCTGTGAACCTCAGTTTCAGTCTTTTTGCACTTTTTTCTTTTTTTTTTTTTTTTTTTTGTTAAAAGCTTCCTAGAAAAGAGCTGTGCTTGATAGGAGAGAGTTTCACTGTTGTTCTTTTCACTTTCATCCTCGTGTTACCAGGCCTAATGTATTTCCTGCATGGCCTAGTAGGCACTGCTGCTGGCTGGGGATGTGCTTGGGCTGGCAGCTTCCTTGGGCCCTCTGTGGGTTGCCTGTCCTCAAGCAGTAAGGCCAACCTCAGGGAATCACTGTCTGCCCTTTGGTTCCAATAAAAAGCAGTGACAGTGCTGCTGAAGCTGCTGGCTGTGTCATGCTGTGGGAGAGCAACATGGCATTGCACAGGAGACATGTAGAGCAGGACAGCTCTCCAGGCTCCACAGGAATCATGGAGCAGCTAGCCAATTCCTGGATGGAAGTATTTGCATATCACAAAGTTGCTGATGTAACTGGCACTTTATCAGCCTTTCTCTGTAAAAACCAAACAGCCAAACAGGGAGTGTGTTTGCCTCCTCAGCCACACTGCTCCGATCTGCGCGGAGAGGGGAGCTGCCTGCACTCCCTGAGTGTCTCTTGTGGAGATAAAGGAAACTCTTAGGGCTGTCAGTTGGCTCCTTTCACTTTGCCTTTGAATCACCTCGTAGTGTATTTTAAATGCATTCAATGTGCTGTTTGCCAAGGTGTGTTTGTAAGGGTTACAGTCTATGGGCTTTGTGCTCAGGAGATTGGAGTGGGCTGGACAAAGAGGGACTATCCGTCTGAACTTGGGATTTCTGCTTTCCTCTGGCTTGAATCATACCATCAACTCTATTTAAAGATTTTGTTTTTTGTATTTATTTTCCACATCCTTGACCCTGACTGGTTAGCTGGACATTTGTGTTTGCCTTGGCAAGCTCCAAGCTGCTCATCTAAGGCAGGATGAAAACTCTTTTTTCCTTTTGTAAACAAACTGTTCCTTCAGTATTTTCCATAAGGATTTACACCACCATTTTGCAACGCTTCTAAGAATTGAGAAAATCTTGCCATTCAGAGTTTGCATTTTACACAGCTTTAGCACTGCAGAGAAATGTTTGATTTTATATGTTTTCCGAGGCTGGATTTGAAGAGCTTTTTTCAGAATGTTTTCAAATTCCAGAAATACTACATTTAGTCTTGAAGAGTTTATTAAAGCTATAGGTCAATAGGCATTGTTGCCTGTCTAGAAACTGGGTTATTTGTATTTTTTATTTGTCTACCCAATGCAATGAGAACAGTGCCCCATTGTCCCAGGCACTGTGTGCATGTAAAGTGCTGCTTTGTGCCTGAAGAATTTACAGCCTAAATAACTGTTCAGGTTCTGTGTTTCTTTGGATATATTTTAGTGGTCAGGATGTAAAATGAGAGAATAACTCAGTGGGCCACTTATGCCAACACACAAGTTATGTTTTGGAACAAATTAAGTGAATTACATTTCCCCAGGGCCACAGGACTTGCTGCTGCTGCTCCTTTTGGTCAGGATGGGGGCAGTGAGGGACCCCTGAGAGCTGTGTGTCTGGAAAGGGCATTCTGGTCCTTGTAATCAAAAAGAGTTGTCAAGCTGCCCCAGTGTTGTAGATAATTTAGGCAAGTTTGAAATGCTCCAAGTTGGAGATGATGTTTTATGTATTATAAACCTAGTACTATGATATTATTACATCCAACTCAAAGCTGAGAATCCGTGTTAGAGCTGAGCCTATGCCCTGCCATACCCGGGGCGGGGGTGTATTTGCCATGAGCTAAACCTCTAAAAAATCATAAAGAGGCTTTTAAGAGTGACCCTGTTTCTCTGGAAGAAAAAGCTTTCAGTACATATTTGGATTATGTTCTGCCCCCAAATAGCTCTACTTGCAAGTGCCTCTATTTTCTCTCAGATCATGCATTCTGCTCCCTGGGAACTGCTCTGAACTTGCAACACCTTAGGGTGTTCTCAGGATTCCTCAATGTTCTGTGAAAATATTCACGTTTTTTTCCCCCAATCTGTAACCACTGGACAAGGGCGAGTGGGAAAGCAAAAGCACAATTATATTGTACTGCAGAAAGAAATGGTGTTTTCATTTTTTTAAAAAAACAATTGAAAAGTACAGATTTCCATATAACTTCTTGGCTTTAAGCTGCTATTTATGAGATCTAATATTTGAGTGTGAAGTATGGGAGAAAAATGAGTTCTTCAGGAATCTCTTGAATTTCTTCTGCAGTGTTTAGTAAAGTATGCTGTTTATTAGAAGCTATTGCTCACATTAATTGTGTGCCAGTGAGTCAGCAAACTGAAACAAAATGTCTGGGTTTTGGTCTGAGTCTTACTGTAAGTGATAATAAATAGCCAAAGTGACAAATGCTGCAAGGTATATGTTAAAAAGATGACAAGCAATTAATGGTGTGTAGGTTGTTAGCACTGAATTTTATGTAAAGCTCCATTGGTACTAGTCAGCAGTTCCTAAAATGCTCTTTATTCTTCCTTTTTGATAGTAGTATGAATTTATAAAAGTATATTACAAGCATATTTCAACTCCACAAACTAAAATTGCACTTCCTTTTTGTTGCAGATCTGGGACATGAGTGATGATGAAACAGTCTGAAATCAGGTGGATAAGGAGGAAGATGACCTGCCCTGGACTGCAGTGCTGCCTTTTATCTGTTCATTGACAAGTGAATGATTACTTACCCCTTCTAACTGCTGCAAATGCAAATATAGTCCACGTTTTGACACGAATAACTTCACCTTAAAAGCAGTCTGTAATGGACAGAACTCTCCATGCTTCATTTTTATGATGTAAATAACTGAAGCAATGTTGTTATGTTTAAACTTGATCTTTTTTTGCTTTTTTTAAAAAAAGTTTCGAAATGTGGCTTACATATAAAATATGCTGCTTAAGTAAACTTTGGTGGTTTATTTGTCCCAGGTTTGATTTTGCTTGTCAGTGGCCATGGCCAAGCAGCATGTCTAAATGTCTTTTTTCATCTCTCTCAGATTTATGCCCCTTTAGTTGGAGTGTATTGTTAAGATTGAGCATGTTCTGCTATTGGGAGTTAAACTTCACCTTTAAAGGAGAGCAGGAGTGGGTAAGGACCTACACCTTCTGCCTACACCTCATTGCTTGCTGTTTCCAGGCACGTATTTATAGTCCAGTTGTTCTTGCCTGTGTTGATAGAGGTGTTACTCTCTGTAAAGGTCTCATTTCGTGCTATAGAAACAATGTGGTTTGACTTATTTTTGCACAGGAAAGACCAAAATGCTGTTGTACCATGATTAGGCCCCCCTGATGTGTAGAGAAGGCTCTGCTATGTAGTAAAGAATTGCTTTAGGGAGTGGGTCATTGATTCAGTCAAAACTTGTAGAGAAATGCTTAACTAAAATAAGAAATTGGTTCTCTGACTTTGCTCATCTCAAATGTGGTGATGCAACACTTTACAGGTGCTCAAAAAAAGCAATTCTGGTTTTCTTTTTGGTTCACTTCAGTGTTTCAATTTTTGCAGCATCAATTTGAGAATCCTTGAGTTTAAAGATAGCATAGGGAAAAAGGTTTAAAATATCAAAGTACATTACTACAAAATTGAGAGTGAATTGAAAGTGAATTTATTGGGTTTTACCTTGGAATAGGTTTTAGAAGTATATTTGAAATCCCTTTCGTAGCTTTATATTGTGAGGTTTATGGGCTAACGCACTAAGGAAAAATGCAAATTGCTGTATCTGCCAAGCAGTCTCTATTTCCCATATATATTATGGAAATGTGTTGGTCAATCCAATTATTTTAGTTCCTTCCTTAACATGAGCTCTGAATACTTTTTGTAGAGATTTTCACAGCTTCTCTCTATGCCACATCAGAAGTTCATTCACGCCAAGGATATCTGCAGCTCCCATATTCTGATTATGAAAGAAGGTTTATTGAAACATGCTGAGGTTTGCACCAAGTGTCTAAAATAGCCATTATTTCTATTTATTTTAGCTATCCTATCCATTATATTTACATGATTACTTAAGTAGGGGGATGTCTAGTGTAGCTAACTTTATTGTAATATAAAATGATATATGAATGCAATATATTTTTGAAAGGCTAGTCATCATAGCAACCTGATCTTCTGGTGGTCAGGCACTGAACACTAAGATTGATAACATGCCACGTACATTCTTAAAGCAGTTTTTAGTGTACAGAATTAGTTTTGAGCTGAAATGAGTTTTGAGCCATGTCGTTAGCCATGCCATAATCCAACCAGAGCCATGGATCAGTACCAGGGGAGTTTAAAGGGAATATGCTGCTGACTGCAGAGTGTGAATGCAGTGTTTGGCTCTCTGAAACTGGAAAGCTAGACATCTTGCTGAACCTGATCAACAGTAATGATTCTTTTAACTATCTGAAACTCTGCTTGTGCTGTTAGTTACCTTGTAGTTTTACATTGGAAGGCTCTGTAACTGCAGAAGAATACAAGGCAGAAAGGTTCAAAACTCAGGGTTAATGTAATGTTTCCTTACCTCTGTAATTTCAGTAACATACAACTCTCTCAGGCTGAGCTGTTTCCTGTACATATGCTTCCCAGATGTCTCTGATGTTCAGAAACACTTCAGTTTGACTTGGAATAACTTCCGTTGTCTAACTACAATGTTGTTTTCTTTCTCCTTGTGCACCAGAGTTGTTCTTACTTTGCTTTTACTCAATTTCTGGGCATTTACTGAGTGAGAAATTGTGAGAATCCATTCAAGTGAATGAATGCACATTCAAATACTATTAGCAGATAAACACATTTATTTGCTGGCTTGTGTGCACTTAATGGCAGGATTTTGGCACAGTCCTCATCTCCAGTTAGTGCTATTTCATGGAAGAAGCTAAGCTTTACCTTTCTTCATGAAGGAAGGAGGATTTTAATGTCATTTGTGCTCCCATGGCATCAATGAAGAACCAAAACTTATACTTCCACTGTAGAACCCAACAACTGCCATGGCTTTTCAGGTGCAAACCAAATCTGTTGGGAAAAGGGAATGAGCAGCCTCAGAACCTGTTAATCCTCCTAAACTATCTAACAGAAACATAAGGGCATTATATGCCAGTGGGAGTGGGGCAGGATCTCACAGAAGGCAGCTGCTACATACCTCATCTGGGAATATTCAGTACTGTTAGAAGGACCACAGATCTCAATGGAGAGCTGTTGACAGCACTTTTGTACTTGAGTATTAAAGAAGCTCATGGAGTGATAGCCTTTGGTTTGATTTCACACTTCTACTGACTGGAATTTTTGTTCAGTGTCACCCCTTCAATGTGTTTGCTGGCTGTAGTTTAGGGTTTATCACATGAATGCACCACAGTCATCAAAGTGAGGAACTTGAGATTCTGTATGAGAGTTTTCTTCTTTAAAGCCCTCACTTGCTCTCGTCCTTGTTTTCACAGTCTGCTGTTAATTCTTCTTTATGTATGTCACAGTTTGTTGGTCATCCTTGTTTAAGGAGAGAATGAACTAAGTGTAGTGCCATGGTCTACTTGACATAGTGATTTTAGGTTATAGATTGGACTTGATGATCTCAGAGGTCTTTTCCAACCTGATTGATTCAGTGAATAGATTTCCCTTAGGACATGCCCTTTATATCACATGTAAATTGGCCTAGTGCCATTCAAACCAGCAGAATCCTGGCAGGTTCAGCCCACATGAGCATCAGAACATGGGCAGTTTGTGTCTTAAGCCTTCAACATTGGGCTCTGTAAGGGAGAAAGGGCACAAATTTGAAAATTACACATAGATCCATGAAGAAAGATTCATGACGGTCGAGACAGGTTAGTCAAGAAAATCATCAAGGAGTGGATCCGTAGGAGTTCTATTTCTAGGAAGCTGATGACTCCCAAGAACTGAAGGGAGATTTAGCTTCAGTAGATGTCAACAGCAAGACAGTTATTTTTGGAATGTCAAAGGAAACTGCAGTGACTGCTCCAGACCTTGAAATCATTGAGCTTGAGCTTGGAAAAAGACTTGTCCCTTCCCTGTGTTCTGTGTGGCTTTGGAATTGTGTCCTCAAACAAGTCCAGTGACGTAAATGAAAATTTTGGTTTTGCCATCCTTGATATCCTTTCCCAATTCCTGGACAATGTTCCTTCTAATTCTGTTTCTTTGTGTAAACTTTGTCTACTCACCTTAAATATGCGTAACAGAAGTATTAGCAAAATTGAGTCATTCTTCCATACGTAAGCACTTTATTTTCATTTCTCACTGTAGCTTTCGTGGAAAACTTACAGAAATGGGTTTTTTTTATTTCTGAACTTTGCACTGTAGGATCATATTGTAGCACTTGTTTTCTGCCTCTTGCTGAACAAATTCCTTCCCAGTGTATGTTAGCTAGTGTAATTGGAACTGCTGATAGGATCATTTGGTTGGAAAAAACCGTTAAGATTATCAAGTCCACCCATTTCCCCAGCACTGCCCTGCTGCTTCATCATTGCCCTGCTCTGGGACAGTGTTGGGCCACCAAGAGTCCACCCAGCTCCCAAATTCCTCTGGAGTTTTCTTCCTGATAAAATCAGTGAGACTCTGAGATGTGACTGGGGATAGACTTTGCCATGCAGGATTCTCATCAAGGCCAGTTATGTGTGCTGATAGGCAGGAAAGCTGCTCTCACAGGATCCTTGAGAGCTGTGACAGAATCTATGAGGATTTTTTTATATAGTTTTTTTAATTTAATTTGCAGTGGAGCTGATGTGCTCATGCATACCCTGCCAGAATGAATCCTTCAAGATGTTGTGCACCTTTCCTCTTATAAAGTACCTGGATTAACCATTTTAAAAGACTACACTAGAAGGACTTTGCACTGTCCCGATCTCGCAGTGTGTAAATTCCTGACCCACGAAAATCCTGCCTACTTGTCCCATCTGAGTTGCAGCTCTCCTTCCCTTGCAGCTGCCTGGGCCTTTGCCATACCTTACCAGTCTTTGGAAGTCCTGTGGCACCACATGGCTAATGCTTTAGGTTTGAAATTAGTCTAGACTTGCCATCTCTATTGCCACCTCAGCCGTCCAGTGTCATCATTTCTCAAAAGTTCATTTTCTTCTCTGTGCAACACTTGACAGGTTTGGAAATCTAAAATCCTAGCAATTTGTTGTCAGTTTTCTTTATCATTTTACTTTTATTGATACCCTTTCATCCACTGCCACTGACAATAATGACTCTTCACAGGGAGCAGGGAGGAAGCGACAGACCGTGGGACTCTGTCTGTGTGGTAGCACCACTCCTAGGTGGGCACAGAGAGGTTAACACTCCCTCCCTGCTTTTGTTCTTATACTTGCATTTAATTCCTGCACTGTAAAATGGGAATTAGATATATGCACTTAGCAAACAATAGCTGTGGTTTTTCTTCTCAGTTATCCTGGATCACACTGTTGCTCCAACCCATTGTTTGTTGCAGTATTGTTGGCTGGTTTTTGAAGTTGTGTTATGATAACCAAAGTGAGCTGTGGCTTCTGCTCAGTTGCAGCCACCTTTCTCCTCAGTACAGCAGCTGACACTCAGCAGTCCACATCCTTCCACCAGCCAGCGATGGGTGCTTTGTCCAGGGTGTAGTGAAGTCTCTGGAGTGAGTCACTTGAGGACTATTTTAACCTGGCCAAGGACATGGCACAGTGAAGGGAAACTGAAGCTCCTCCCAAAAGAATTATTAGCAATAAGCTCAAGTAGCAATGATGTTAAATACCTTAAGGTATTCCATGTCTTAGGGTCGCAATTTTTTCGCCTAATTTCCCAGGCCAGGTGATCTCATCCCAGGACAAGGATGCAGATGGCTCCTCCAACCATAGAGAAGTTCAAGTTGTAATTGCAGTCTTCAATAACTGACAATATTGTCTGCCAGTTGTGACTTACCCATAGTATTTTTTGATGTCTTGTGGAATTATTTAGGACATTTTCTGAAAAGATTTTCAGAACCTATGAGTTGTTTGTCAGAACTTTGCAAGATGAAGTAGCAGATTCTTTCTGTTTCATCAGGCCAGTGCTCCCTTGCCTATATAGTTCCATGTAGGCTCTTCCTTAAGCTTAGGGGTGATCAGGAGTTGTGAAAACAAACGTGTTGTGTTTCCTGGCTGGCACAGGGCACACACTGTCTTTCCCTCTCCTATAGCAGCCTAAATGCCTGTTTCCTCCAGTTCTTTGAATAGATGTTTGTATAGGGCATTGATGTAAAGTACAATGGGCTTTGTCTCTGTTGCTGAAGGTCACATGCACACGTGTGTTTCATTTTAACTGCTAAAAATTTCAAGCTGCTTCTTAACAAAATATCTTGGTAAGCTGACAGGACAGGACAGAAGCATATGTACAGCAGTGTACTGCTGCAAATCCAGAGCACAGTTTTAAAAACATTATTCCTTGTAACTTCTCTCCTTTCCTATCCAGTTACTTTCTGTTCTTACATTCCTTGGCTGTGGATTGCTGCTTCGGTAGTCTTTGAGCATCCAAAAATTCAGGCTTGTGTGTAACTTCAGTTTGCTTTTTGGCACTGGCACATTTGATTTTTGCAAGATCTCAGCAGAATGATTCATTGTTTGCCTTGTTAGTTAAATACTATTATGCACTATAGAAATAAGAAAGGAGAGATATTATTCTGGTTTTCTTCTTCCGAGGAGCTCAGTAGTGTTTTCCTTAGTTTCTCTTTTGGTTTTAGTGGTCTTCATCTCTTAAGAAGCTGCAGTTGATGCATGCTGGCAAGGCAGTGCTGCAGGGTCTGAGGCCTGTGAAATGCAAGCTGGTGTCTCAGTGCTGGAATGGTTTTGCTTTCTAAATCAAACCAGTATGGGCTAAAGCGGCGTGGAGAAATGCTGCCCAAATTGTTTCCGCATCATGTCAGTAGGGAAGGAAAGTGAGGGCTGTAGAGCTTCCACGTCTGCTTTGGACTCTAGTTTTTGACAGTTTTCAGTGTCCTTTCCCTCCTCTGCTTTTTTCTTTCCCTGTGAATGCCCCCAGTGCTGTGGCCTCACTGCTAAGGGAGGGCTGTCGCTGGATGCCCAAATTAATTTCTAGTGATAGGCTTCTCTTCAATTAGTGTAAGAGGCAAGGAAATCTATAAAGTAGGTATGGTTTTGCTTGAGGTTTTTGCTTTGTCTGCAAGTGTCTTTATTTTCATTTCATGCTTCCAAGTCTGACTTTTATACAGTAATTCTGTAGGTGTTGCCACTTCCTCAGGAACCTGTGACTCAGGCGACCTATAAATGACATGACATCACCGGCAGCTCCCAGGGAATTGCTGCTTTCCCAAAAAGGGCTGCTGGCTTTGTTTTTAGTGCTTGCAGCTTTGCTTTGGGGTTTCTGTCAGGGGGGAGGCCTGAGGGGATTTAATTACCTCAGGCAGCCCTACCATTCCGAGGAATGTGTGTTGGCCTTTGGAATCGCCACTACTGAAATTTACTTAAAATGGGAGAGTCACATTTATCCACCACTTACTTATGAATGAAGTCTTTGTAATTAGGCCTTGGTAGAGGTTCTGTTGTTATAACTCAGTCTTAATTCACTGCTGGGCTGGGGAGGGAGGGGCATAGAAGGGGACAAAGGGAGGAAAAGGTCTCAGTATAATTTTCCATTATTTTTTTGGAAGCAATACAAACAAAGCACTTGTGCTTTCACACTACTGGGCAGCTGAAATGGCTCTTCCTCGCTGCTCTCAGCAGTGTGTATCTGCACCATGGTGGATTCAGGGTAGATTTTGGTGTTTCTCCTCCTGCAACTGCTCCTTTTCAGTGACTGTGTAAGCACATGGCTGAAATAGAAGGAGCTGAGGAAGGTTTGGTTCTGTGTGGAATGTCCCCAAGGCTGGCAGGAGCCAGGGTGGCAGCAGGCAGGCATGGGGGGGGACA
>NW_008654686.1:98505-154393 GCF_000695815.1 Acanthisitta chloris
TGGATACAAGCCCCAGCAACGTCACTGCAGGCAGGACCTGGCTGGTAAACTGCTGAGAAAAGTAATGTCAGGAATTCTGGTCATCAGAGGAATGTGGCGAGTTGGGTGTCTGTCTAGGTCATGTATTCATGGTGTTCCTGGACAGGCATAAAAGTGTTGCATTTATTTGTTATTGTCATGTGTGACAGATCCCTGTCCTTTTGTTTAACTAGTAGCAGTTTGGGAACTCCATATAAATTGGTGGCCTTGCATGTCCTTTGGTTGTGCTTGGATTGTGTGTGCTCCCACTGAGCTGTTGGGGTTGCTCTTTAAAGGAAAACTCAAAGGACATCCACATGTTTAGGGTTGCAGTAGGTAATGCTCTGATGTCAATCCATGTCAAAATTTGGCACATTTGAGAACTATGTAAGTAAAGTTAATTTTTCAGATGACACACTAGACCAAAGTCCTAAAAAAAAGGTTGTTTTTCTCTTTCTGATAATTTATTTTCATTTTTTTAACATACTTCATCTTACCTTCCTAGAGTTGCTGCTGAGCTTCTTTGGGTCCTTCATTTTCTGAATTCCCTTGTGCAAGGGTCATGCATGCTTTTAATGAAAACCTCTCACTCAAGTTCCACCCAGTGGCCACTGGAGACTAGGTGTATATCATTCCTGGCACCAAGTCGGGAATGCTTTGAGATGGTAGATGGCATGAATGTGATAACAGTACAATTATTTGGTCACGTAGATATGAAGACAAGTTTCCCCTTATTAAAACATTTGCTATTGCATGTCTCTTGCATGCAGTTAGAGACTCCTTGTGATTTCTCCTTGGGGCAGTGGTTAGGAATGAGTGAGCTGTACAGCTTCTGCCCCACGAGCTGTGCTGGAGCAGCTGATGCTAGTGTAGCTTGACCACACTCTTCAACTCCCCTGGTACCCTCACATGGCTTAGTGCTCTCTGAAATCCTGGGGTGAGGCTTTTCAGGTACTTGCTAACTCCTGTGTTGAACAGGAATTGGGTAGAGTTGAGCAGTCAAATACTGCAAACATCAGACAGGTGTCTTGGGATCATCCTGACCTGCAAGGGCAGAACAGAGCAGGTCAGCTGGTGTGTGTGCAGCAGTGCTCTGTGGCTGGACACATTCTAGTTTCATTTCCAACAATGACAGTATCTGTTACTTAATTTAGCTTCCTGTTTATAGTATTTGGAAATGTCATTAATAGATTGGGATAGATAACTGCAAGATATCCAATGCCTGAAAGTCAGCCAGGAACAGAGAACAACAACATACCTGTTCTGAGATACTGGAAAAGAATGACTCAGATGTCACTGGGGTGGCAGGGGGCTGACACATGCCATGGGGACATGCAGAACAAATGCTTCAGAATATGGCCAAATTACTGGGTTTACATTATTTTGTTGCTGTAGTAGTAGGCAGTTGTAGCTTCTGAAATTTTCTAAGCCCAAATGTCTTGTTCCAGTTTTCACAGTTTGGAGTTTAAGGACATTAATTACTGGGATTTTTAAAGACACTTTGTCCTTTCCAGTATAGTGATAGCCGTGGGGAGATGGATTGAGGCAGAATACACAGGCTGTACCCCACACTTCAGTGAGGCCAAAGAAAGTCCCATCACTTTCCCATCTGTGTCCAAGTGACTTCAGTAGAGACTCCTGCTGGGCAAGTGCCTGGGGCAGTGAGACCAACTGTGATGGAGTCAGCTAGGCAAGAGAATAGTACAGGGACTCGAGGGATACAGGTGTATCTCACCTCTTCCACTGTCTGTTAATGCCTTTGCAATCTCAGTTTGGACAAGTTGTTCAGGAGTGGTTAGTGAATTCATTTGCCTCAAGTTGTGGATGCTCAGCTTCAGATGCTCTGAGCCAGACTTTGATGGTGTCTTACACTGGGTTTCAAAAAAAGGAGTGTGATTTCTAATGTAAAGACAATCTTGGATTACGCATGTATTTTTAAGACTTCTCTGTGTAAAAGAGAATTAAATAAATCTGTTCCTAACTTTTAGCTGCTTGCTGTTTCAGTTTTGCTTTTTCTTGCAGGTATGTGCTGGACAATGTGCTTACCAGGATGGGCACTGGGGTTTGTGTAACAAATCAGCTAAAATACAGAGGAGTTACCAAAGAGCTTTGCTATTCTTGTGGAAAAGAAATAACAGAAAAGGAAAAAGTTGAGTGCACTTTTTAAAAAGGAGTTTCTGGTTTTGTGGTGGTTGTTACCAATTTCAGTACTGGAATCTTGACTTTGTCTCACAGTAAGTGCACACTGCTCCCAAAGGGATTCAGATCCATAGTCAGCTTGGGCTAGCACTCTTGGAAATGAGGGTAAGATTGCTGAGCAACCCAGGCTGAGAGTGCTGGAAATAAAGTGGATTGTGTTCTCCAGGCCTGGGCTGCCTTTTAACATTTCTGTTCAGCTCAAGGTTTGGATTCATGTGCAAAAGGAAGGTGTGCCTTGACTTTGGGAATGGAACAGAAGAAGCAAGAAGCAAGTAAGAATTGAACTTGGTTTTTTAAAATTTTCTTAATTAGCAAACATTTCTTGATTAGTTCTGACCATATATTATAAATGTACTCCAGAGGAGGAAAGAAACACCTTTCTTCGTTCATCTGCTGAGTGAAATTCAGAGAAGTGTTAATGGACTAAGTGCAAAGTGTAAATAAGTTGCCCTGACCTGTAATTTGTTGGACTATATAGTGGTGTCAGTGACATTTTTGAGTTTTATGAACTTTTCACAATGTTGTCATTGTCCAGTTAAAATTTTTCACTAAAAAGTACAAAACTTTCATTATGAGAGAACAGCAAATAAACTGAAATCCTTTTAAATTATTGCCCACGGCCCCAAATCCCTGTTGTGATGAATTGTCCTACCACGCTATTGTTTTCTTTTCCTCCCTTGTTCCAGTTCTAGATGAGAGATATGAAGGGGGAGAAGAAGAGCAGAAGTATCAGAAGAGAAATTTGGAAGAGAGCCAGGAAAGAGCTTCCTGTGTGAGGCTTCAGGAGCAATGGACCAAGGCTGCCCCAGTTTGGGAGCTTTCCCATCACAGTTGTTGTCACTGGTTCTGAGTAGCTGATGTTCCTTCTAAGAGCTTCAGTTCATTTCCTTGGCTGCTGACAGGTCTTGGCATGGCTTTTTTTTAATGGTCAGGGCCTGTCTGTCTATGGGAAGATCTCCTGAGGCTTAGCATCAATTTTCTTCTGTTTTGGGGCTTCCTTTTGGGTTGCTCTAGCTGTTAAGGTTTCAAGGGATCACAGGCAGTACAGGGTAGTCAGTCAGATTTCTCCTTCTCCCTTTCACCCCGTGGCAGAAATTAGATGCTGTTTCTCTGCTGTCATCTAGCTTTTCTAGTGCTCTTGGCAAGGAGAGGAACCTTGTTCTGAATTTGTACCTACAGAGCAGTTAGACCAATAGCCTTGTCTAAGCAAACTTCTCACCCACAAGCAAAAGAAATAAATATATATCTGGAAGCTTCATGATGTGATCTTCTACCTCAGTGAATGTTCCCTGTGCTCCCAAAGCACCATCCTGTGTGAAGCACATGCAGTGTTTTGGTTTGAGGTTATAGTGTAGCTAATTCCCACATCAGGGCTGCAGAGCTAAGCAGGGAAGGTTTCCTGAGGAGTGAATCTTTGCTTTTCATCAGTCTGCCTAGCTGGGTAGATGATAGCTTTCTCAACCCTCCAAATGTTGCTGGTCTCACAACACTGGGGTTTTGTTGTTTTGTGTTCCTTCAATGCCCAAGAATCTGTTTTCTTTTTTCTTTGATTTCAAAATGAACACATCTGTTTTGTGGCTATGTAAAAAGACTTGAAAATGTGAAGCTGAATGGCTCAAGAGCAGAATTCATTCCAAATGTCATTAGTTATAATAACCTGATTTTAATTTTTGCTTCATTTGAGTGAAATATTTTCTGAGTTCTGTGAATACATAACACAATGGTGGTGAGATATCAGTGTTACCACCTTACAGCCATTCATATAAGTTATAGCCAAAAGAACTGATGGCAGGAAAGCTCTCTGGGCTCTGCAGAACTGTGTGCCTGGATGTCTGTGCAGGGCAAGCAGCCTACAGATCAGCTGAGCTTTGTGCAAGTAATCTAAAAGCAATGGTCTGTGTCCATCCCTTAGTATTATAAAGGCAGAAAACCAATTTTTGAATGGCTGGGGAGTAAAGAAGTCCCAAGTCCCAGATCCTGTTGATGTTTCAGTAGCAGGATCCCACCTGGCAGCTGTGATGCTTGGTGGCCTCTGGGTGTGACATTCTGGGCAGCTCATCCAGTTGGATACCCTCACAGTTTTCTTTTTGTTGAGCTCTGGAAATCAGCACCCTGAGTATAGACTTCTGTGCTGTGAATAGCTCAAGGAAAGAGCTTATTTTATAATTTAGAAAAGCCAGTTCAAAGAACTCTGTTCCATTGCAGATTTTGGAGCCTTGGGCAGATTTTACTTTAGTAGTCTCTGGCAAGTGATTCTAGTGTTGTGCCAGCCACAAGGCCCTTTCTGCCCAGGTACTTCCCACCTGAGAGCTGGACTGTGTGTGCCATGGAGGAAAGAGAAGGGTCTAGCAGAAAGAAGGCCCAGAGAGAGGAGTGATGTGTGAGCTAATTTAGCTCTGCTGGTAAAATGCATATAATTTGCTTTGGGAGTGTGTCCCAGAAAGACAGAATGGAGAGGAGATGGGATCTGTCATGGGGCAACTGTTAAAAGGAACTAATTTTTCATATAAATAGAAGAATATTTCTTCTTGCTTTCATTAACTTCTCTGTCTTTAATGATCTATTATGGATGGATCTGTATTGACTTTAATCCTCAGCCTTTGCCCAAGCATATTTCACATTTCCTCTGAGAATTGATAGGACCAGAACTGCATCCAGAATTCGGCTGTAACAGGGCAGAGCAGGAGGAGAATCCTATACTCCTTTCTCCTGCATTTCCAAGCAGAAATTGTTTATTTGTTGGATTAATCACTGCAAGTTACAGACATGTCAGCAAAGTCACTGTTTGATTGACTGCTGCTGATTTTGCATCATCCTGAAAGGTCAGGGCTTGACTCACATTACTGCTGCATTTGTAAGCCTGGCAGCAGCAAAAGCATTATTTCTTATTGTGAGGAAATCTCTTGGAAATCTTTAGAACAAGAGCCCTGGAATCTCACCACGCTCTGTGGGTGGTGGTCGTGCAGGGCTTGGGTTTTCCTTCCTTTCCCCACCTGAACACTCCACCTGGAGCTGAGGGCATTGCACTGTAGGGCCCAGGGAAGCTGGAGGCTGAGCTAGCAAACACATGAAAACAAAGAGCTCTCTAATGGGGCAATTTAGGCAACATCTTTGCAAGTTGAAGTGCATTTTACATTGACATGGTTGATCATTCTGAACCCTGTTCTTAGCCTGTGTTCAGCCAGCCACATCTTTATGGCAATAAAGAAAAAGTCTTGTGTGCTCTTAGATGTTATTTTCCTCTGGACTAGCTAATTCCACTTTCCTGATGTATCACCAGGGCTTTCTCAAAGCAAAACATAGATTATGTACATACATAGGTGCTGCATTTTGAGGCTCAAAAAGGAGCATATGACTTAATTTCTAAGAACTAGGTTTACTGGTGTCTGTTGTTACTTTATTAATTGGCCTTGCAGGTTAAGAAAATACTTCTTTTAATCTTGACTTTCAGGTTGCTGAGGGAGGTATGAGAGCCACTGGGAAGAAGAGACTTAAAAATAAGTGACTAAAAGTTACCACTGAGGTAAAAAACATCTTCACAACAGAGGATGACACTATTTTTATCAGCTCTGAGCAATGAGAAGAAATTATCAC
This sequence comes from Acanthisitta chloris, assembly GCF_000695815.1. Taxonomy (NCBI): domain Eukaryota; kingdom Metazoa; phylum Chordata; class Aves; order Passeriformes; family Acanthisittidae; genus Acanthisitta; species Acanthisitta chloris. Next base: position 104,317 of record NW_008654686.1, read on the forward strand.
ATCTTGATTTAGACACCTGTTCCCATTAATTTCTTTGCAGTGTTTTCATTGGTAGGTGGAGTCAGGTTGGTGGCAGGAGGTTTTCACCTTTCTTGCCTGGCTTGTAGTGGTGTTTGCAAGTATCTCACACGGTGTGGGATGGCTGGGGAGGCTGGTGGCACCCCTGGGCACCCTGGCAGAGTGGGGGAGTTCCCTCCGTGCACTGGGACGTGGCTGGGACATGTCTGTCCTCAGGACTGGCCTGTCCATGGGCACTCATGGCTCTGCTGAGGAAATCATCCAGGAATGATGGAGCTGCTGCTGCTCCGAGGCCTGGGAAGCCAAGGTGGTGGCTGAAAGGTTTCTGAACTCTCTGCAGTTCTGTTGCTTCAGTTCTGTTTTCTGAACAGAAGTGTTTAAATCAGTATATCAAGCAGAACAAGCTGGAGCAGCCAGAACTGTGCCTGTAACTACTCACTCCTGGAGAAAATGTGTGAGGAATAAAAGTAACAGCAAGTTACTACAGTGTACCTCATGGAAAGCAAGAGCAAAGACTTGGCTGCTGCCATAAGCCTCACAACAGTGCTATGTTACCTGTGGTGCTGTCTGAGCACACACACTTTCTTCTGGAGAAGTTAATAAGCTGAGATTTGCTGTAGCCTTAGCAGGAGCCCAAGAACCTGTCACTTGGAAGGAAAAGGAAAGGCCCTTGCTTTGATCTCTAAGTATTGTTAGTTCTTTCCATTATTTTCATTCCCACATCCCCCTCCTGAAAAAAAAAGAAAACAGAATGCTATGGTGGGTGAGTGAGGAGCAAAGCTTTGGGTCTAGGCTGAGAAATATCTTTTTTTAAACTAGCTGAATCATTTTTCCTCTGAAAGCAAAAAAAAAACACCTGTATTTTTAGACTTCCTTTTAACTCCCTAGAACTAATATCATCACGGTGGCAGATTGTGTATCTATTAACACACAAGCCACATGTCACTAATACAACTAGATCCATGTTACTTTACTGTTCCAGGAAGCAGGAGGTCAGAGCTTTGTGTTTTCCTGGATTAAAAATGTAGCCCTGATTCCCCATGATAGCAGACACTATCAGAAGGATTCTGCATGCACTTCCCCAAACTGAGTAAACAGTTTGAAGATAAGCAGCTTTTTGACTATTAAATGTAGCAGGCATTTGGCTGACACAGCTTTGTGTTGACAGATGCCTTTGTGTCTCTTTGTGATGGAGAGAAGACAGATGTTCTCCTTGGCATTTAAGAAAGCTGCTGCTTAGCAAAATAAAAAGTAAAATTAGACCAAGGAGTGAGCAGTGTAACTGGTTGGCCTGTAAGCAAGAAAAGATTGAAAGAGTCTCGTGTGACTGCAGTGGAGTGTGCTCCTGCTGGAAGTCAGTAACTGCTTTGTCATTATGTGAAATTAGTCTATGGAAACAGAAACTCTGTATTTCCAGCTCTGTTACGATATAAGTGCATGCCAGGGTGAGTAACCTGTATGAGGAATCCCATGCTGACCATTCTCAGCAGAGCCATGTCCCTGGTTAGCAATGCTGAAGTGATACAGCAATTAGCAGCTCTAACCCCCCAAGTTTGCACATTCATGTGTGATGGATTTGGCTCCAGTTTGTGTACAAAGGAAAATTATTATGAGAGTTTGCTATTCCATGCTCCTTAGGGATGGATGGTGCTGTCAGATGGGGATGGAGTCTGCCTCCAGCAGGACACTGCCCACTCTGAGCAGCAGAGGAAGGAGCAGCTCAGGAGGAGCCTGTGCTGGTGATGGTCTGGTGTTCAGCACCAGCTCCTCTGCATCTCTCCATGGGGTGTGTGTGCTGGTGTCCTGCACTGTGCATACCTGGAGAGCTCTCAGTGCAGCATCTGGTTCCCCTGGTGAATGCCAGCATGCTGGGCCAGTGGAGCTGTCTCTTTTTAGTCAGTATTAACTGGTGTGGAAGTTCCTGAGGAGCTGAGGAGCTCTCCCTCATGCACCTCCAGTGTGGTTGCCTTGTGTATGTGATGGGAGAGCACCAAGGGAACACAGGAGAGCTTTGAAGAACAGAGCAGCTGCTGTGGAGCTGTATGTGACTGCAGCTTAAAAATAAGCAATTAAATTCTCTACCGTAGCTGTCTTATACCCAAGACATGCACTTGAGATATCCACAGCGAGGGGCAGAATATTCCCATTGAAGGAGAGGTTAAAAATTATTAAATTGGTATAGTTTCTGTCATGAGCCCTGCAGGGATAAAATGTGCTTGGTGTTACACACCATGTAATCTAGCTGTGGAATAACTGCCTGCTAAGGGAAGAGAGCTGGAGGCCCAGTGTGTCTGTGCCCATGCCACAGAGCTCCTGCACATCAGGAAGATGTGAGGTGGTTTCTTGTTATCCTCAGGAAGGATCTAAAGATAGTGTGAGTGTCCCTCTCAGCCAAGCCTAAGTGTGCAAGCTCTGCTGAGTGCAGCTCTTGCAGAAACAGCATTGAAAATAGCTCTGATGTGTCTTGCCAGGGTATCACATTAAGCAACATGAGGCACTGGCACGATGTTTGGATACTGGAGAAGTTTTCATTCACGGGGCCACGGGTTGTCTCTTCCGCAGAGCCGCGAGTTTACGCAGTGGGAGCAGTGAGTGCTCCAACACTGCACAGAAGAGTCTGAGCAAGATTCAACCACACTTTCACATCTCTGCTGGCTGATCCATCCTCCCTGGAACAGCTGGATTTGTTCCCACCCCCAGCAGTGCCCTCACCCCCGGGAGCATTGTGCCCTGCTGCAGTGTTCAGCTGCAGCTTGGGGAGCAGCTCCTGCCCTGGTCCCTGATGAGCAGCTGGTTACGACTGCGAGTTCTGTGCGTGTGCCAGCTGGGAGGGCGGAGGGTTGGGATGCCCTGGGAGTGGTGGAGCTGCTCTAGGAGCTGCTGCAGCAGTTCCCTGCTGAGCTCTCTGCAGTTGTGGCAGGAATCCCTGTGGCTGACTCCAGTGTGCCTGCAGCCAGCACAGACCCTGGTGGGATCAAATCTGAGCCTGGTACCAGCTACAAACTCCCTTTGCTGCTCCGTGTGGTTTCAAAGGACAGAAACATTGTGTGAGGTCCCTTCAGCCTGCCTGGGCAAGCAGTCTGTGGCTAGGTCCAGTGGTCAGTGAGGACACAGCACTTGTACTGATACACAACTCTGCTGCTGTTCCACTGCTGGGGCAAACCAGCACTGGCCATCTCATGGCCTCTGCATGGATTTGTGTGCAAAGCTAGTTTTCACACCCAAGCCAGCTTGAAATGCATGGAAACTGCATTCAGGAGAGGGCACTCACTGAACTATGCAGAAAGATGCCAACTCTATCCCAAGGATGTTTGTGAATTCAAGTCTGTTTTCTAAATTGAAAATTCTGGTTAGAATTGAATTAGCAAAGATAATGTGTGTAGGGGTGAGATTACAAAGGCACAGCTGCAGTTTGCCTGTGGTTTAGCTCACTAAAAAAGATAAGCCATTACTGATACTGTGGGACTGAATGATGTGTGTGTGTGTGCTGGTTTCTCCAGTCCATGGTGTCATCCTCCTGTGCAAAGCTGCTGCTTTGTGCTAATTAGAAAAATCTAAAGGTAGAAAAATAATTCCTGTGTTTTTCCTTTAGCATGTAGAAAATGGAACACACTGTAAGTTACTGACCTGAAAGACAGCGATGCCCCTTGGCCTGTCTTGTGGAGCCCCAGAACATTGCCGCAGGGATGACTTTTCCTGAAAGGAAAGCAGCTCCCTCCGAGCACAGACCACGAGGCTTGTGGGGTGTGTTGTCCTTGGCCTCCCTCCCACACCCTTACAGCATGGATTTAGGCCTCTTTCCACAGGTATTTAGAGAGGGATGTGTTTCAGATGTGTTAAACAAGTCCTTCTGGATGTGTCCTGGTGGAATCTCCCACAGCCCAGCCAGTGATGCTGACAGTGTCCAGCCATGCCAGGCCTGCTGTGTTTGCAAACCTCTTAGGCCCTGCTGATACAACAGGAACTTTGTGCCTCCTTAGTTTTAGGGGCTCCTTTTCTCATTTTGGAGACCCCTCCAGTGCATTTGGTGTGGAAAGCCCTCTCAGGCTCCTGCCTGGTTCACTGAGCTTTCACAAACTCAGGTCATAGAACACTTGTTAAGGATTCAGTGTCTCCAGTGACTGAATGAATGATCTGCCCTTGCTGCTCACCCAGAGCAGAAGACAGTGGGTGCTGACATTTGACATGCAGCTCCTCCAGGGGGTAACTCCTGTTCACTAGGGAAGACTTGAAGAAGCTAAGGGACAAATGAAATGGAAGAAAATTGAGACATTGGTCTTTCCATGAACAGTGCAGGAATGTGGGACCATCTGGTGCTTTCCAAACCAGTCACTGTGCAGGAGCAGCTGCTGGTGAGCTCCTCTAGGCACAGCTCCCTGCAGGGAGAGCAGCACAGGGCCAGAACCCAGGGGGGTCCACCTGAGGCCACCAGGCTTTCTGGCCACCTCTGCTGGGGCAGCAGCAGGTTCTACTTGTTGCTCTAAAGATAGTTTCTTGACAAGCTACTCCTGAACTTGTAGGAAAACCTCAGCCCCTGCAGTGGGTCCTGGAGGATGTGGGAGTCCTCAGAAAGAAACCAGGACAGGCCCAGAGGTTTGTTTCTGCTTCCAGCACACAAAGCACAGAAAGCAACTTCCTCTCTTAGCAGGCAATACAGAGGCATAGGAACACACCTGTGAATTAAGAGCACTTTATTGTTCTTTAAGGCTACTTTTAAGTACAAAAAAAAAAGATGGCCTGCCAAACCTTTTTTTTTTCTTCCAGGTGAAACAAGGCCACAAAAGAATGGTATATTACAGATTTACAAACACAGAGTGAATCTTTCAAACTGAACTGTAGATAACCTGGCTCTGTGAAGAAACTTCACCACGTCTCGTGATGGTGAATTCAGTTTAGTGTCCTTCCACCTCCCCCCAACCCTTTGGCTTTTGTGACATTGTTGTGTCCAATATCTGTTTTACTGGACATAGCACATTAAATCTTTATTGCCCTCAAATCCATTTACCTATCTCAGATAAGTAAATGTAACCTTGTAAAACAGCTATTATTGAAAATATTAGCTTTAAAAACATTATCTTATTTGTGTTTACAAAGAAATATAGGAGTCACATTTTCCACAGAGTCCATCTACAGTATTAGTATTGACTGTTATACTGCTCAGTAGCCTGTAGCAATATCAAACGAGTGGCTATTAATGCTAATGCAGTGTCCTCATAGAATAACTGTGTTCCTGCACTTTTACTGTATTACAGACAAATCTACAACAAAAAAAAAAGATCAACTTTTTTCTCCAAACAAAAAAAAAAAAATAATGAATGATTACAATAAAGGAAAGGGAAAAATTAAATAGCTACATATCATTAACAAATTAATTGTTCCTCAAAAAATACCTACAAATTTCTCTGTACATTCTTTACGCACAGCGTAACGATGGTCTTAAAGTTACCTATATAAAAAAGTGTTCTTTAAACAATCTGCCTACAGAGAGTAGGGTACTGAATGCCAAAGCAAGGAAGCGTTGACTACCCAGTAAGATGGTAGTGAAATGTGTAAAACTGGGGGCTTAGGTGTTGGGTGGGGTTTTTTTTTTTTCCTTTTTTAGAGAAAACTGAGCAGCCACCTTCTCACCAAGAGTAAGAGCCAATCTCCCGATCTCTTTCTACCCTGCACCTTGTCCAAATTAAATAGCTTAACTTTAACAACAACAAAAAAAAAGCATAAAATAAAAGCCACAATGGACCCAATACTGTAACATAGTCCATAATACATCACGTGTAGTTCATCTTCCAACTAGTTCTCACTTTCTACACTGACCCAATGGTTTCAGGTAACCCAGTGTAAAAAAGAAGTTCTAGTTGCAACTGTCCTGGGGAGATGGAATGTATGGGGGAGAGTAGTTACACTTAACAAGAAGAGAAGCTCTTAGCACTAGCACAGCTGTGGGTTTACGCCGGCCTCTACTGCCTAAGTTCTAGTTAGTAGCTATTAATATAGCAAATGATAATAAATGCAGTAATACCTGTATAAAGTCTCTACTGGAGGAATGTATGCTGCAACTTGGCATAGGTTGATGAATAGGCTTAAAAAAATGAAGGCTGATATTTCACAAACAATCTGTTGTCCAGCCAAGATCCGTAACGGCAGCAGTTTCTGCAGCTAGTTCGGGGTGGATTCCACAGAGTGGGGTTTGGGAAGCAGAGTCCTGTGGAGCAGCAGTGCTGCAGACACAAACGGCCGTCGGTCCTGCGCGGAGCTCTGTGCCAGCTCCAGCCACCTGCCCACGGGGCCTGGCCCGAGGCTGCTACCAAAGGGAGTATCAAATACAAATATCATAGAGTACAACTGTACCAGCAGTAAGTATATCTAGGATTGTTACTGACAAAAATAAACTAATTCTGAAGAAAAGCTAATAAGTATTATGATTCTTACTGTCTATACATTAATAGATACCAGCTATTTCTCATAAAACATGCATCGTTAAGCACTATGGAACCCTCCAACCTCAGCTCTAGTCTAACAAACTGCAGTGTTTAGGAAAAAATGCCCGTGTTCTGTAAATTATGCAGTCCAGTTGCAAGCACTAAGCACCTGAAATCTAAAGAGAGAAAGACCTATAACCGGTATGAGACTTCCCCTTCCAAAGCTGTTTTGCTTTAAGAAAAATCAAACTGATAGAAATGTCATCCTTAAACCCTTTTTTCAGCAGTTTGCCCTCAAAATATTAGCCTCTTCCAGAAAGTTGCTGTGCAACTTCAGTCCTCCTCCAATAGTGCAAATCATACATGACAGTTCTTTTCAAGTATATACATACAAAATTACTTCACAGAGGGAAAAAAAATAAAAGCAATGTAAGCAAACCAGACAAATTCTAGTCTCGGGAAGCTAAGAGAAGCAAAAAGCACTTGGGTCAACCAACTAAGTGTAATGGCTTTTGTGAATTAGCGTGCATTACATTTTTAAGGGGCAGCAGATTTGCATCAGAGGTTTCTTTGGTAATTGAGGCAGGAAAAAAAGGATGCTACATCATATGAATCTGTATGAAATAGTTCCTGCTATCATCTTTAAGGGCACCCTTTTACAAAAAAAAAGTGAGTACACAAAAACACGTGTTGAAAACTAACCTCCCCTCCCCCAACACTATTTAAGCACTGTTCAAAGCTCAGTCAAACCATGCAAATTCACAAAGGGAAGGGTCCTCTCCTCAGGAGACCACGGAGGGCGAGTGATTATGATTGACCATGTGGGAGGAAGGGGACGACTGGCCCCGCCGCGACGCCGACTCAGGGCTGCTGGCCACGCCGTCCTTGGCAGCTTTGATCTGCAGCCATGTATCCCCCAGTGCTTTGGCAAAGTGGTCATCCACAGACCCTGTGATGGACACGGAGTTTGCCACTGGCTCAGGCTCCTTGTAATTCTTGCCAAGGCTGCGGCGGAAGTGCTCTTCCACCACCGGGTCACACGCAGTGGTGGCTGCAGGGAGAGGAGGCACAGGATGTGTTAGACCTCTGGCACCAGTGCTGGATTCACAGCCTGCATGTTCTCCTGCTTTCCTGTCACACAATCATAGAATCCCAGACTGGTTTGGGTTGGAAGGACCTTAAAGCTCATCTCATTCCAACCCCTCCATGGGCAGGGACACCTTCCACTAGCCCAGGTTGCTCCAAGCCCCATCCAACCTGGCCTGGATCACTTCCAGGGATGGGGCAACCACAGATTTTCTGGGCAACCTGTGGGCAGTGCCTCAGCACCCTCACAGGGAAGGATTTCGTCTCAATATCTAATCTAAATGTGCCCTCCTCATCTTACAGCCGTTCCCCCTTGTCCTGTCACTACAAGCCCTCACACCACTAGAAGACTGTTAGTGAACGGGGAGGGGAAGAAGATGGAAGGAGTTAGTTAAAATGAAAACAGTAAAATTGGAGTGAAGTATTTTTGCATTTCTGTGACCTGCAACAGGTAAGCATTTTATATATAATTATAGTTCTTCCTCAGGCTACAGCTCTGACTCTATGGAAACTCTCTCCCAAAACAATGACACAGAACTTAAACAGAATTAAAGAAGTAAACAGCTCTTTAAAAATCAGCTCCCAAGCCTGCTGATAGCAGCCAGGTGTGAGGAGACCTCACTCTAAATTGCAGCCTGCCAAGAGCTGACCTCAGGGTTTCCTCTTACTTCACACACTTGTGCTGGGAGCCAGTCAGAAAACTGAACGACTCATTACCTCTGCTACAAGCATTCAAGTGGTGTAATAGCATTACAAGAGGAACAGAGAACCTGAAAAGAGATTTTTGAACAATAATAGTAGTAGTAATTCTTCAGACTAAATATGAGAGAGCTGCAGTTTTACAATTTAGAAACAATATCTGTGTGTCTAAATGACAAGTATCATTCAGGAAACGCTTGGAACTGTTGGGATCCAACTGGCTGATCCTAAAATAAACCTGAGTGTCATGCACAAACACCTCTTCACCTGACAGGAGACAAATGTTTTCTGGAAACATTTACCCCTGTTCCCAAGCCCATGTAGTCAGGGTCTCACTGGAGCTCTGCTGAGACCAGGAACACCAGTTTGAGAGAAAACCTGTTGCATCTGAGATCCCAAACAACTGATTTCTCCAGAAGTCTGTGGGTCTTGCTTCAGCTTCTAATTCTAGTTATCAACAATACACTGATCTTTCTAAAATAAAAATAATAACCTTACTATGAACTTCTAGGTTCCTGCCTACACCACACTGGTGTGTTCTGTGCACACATCCTGGTTGACAAAGCCTCACTGCCATGAGCTTCCCAATGCTGCGTGTTAGAGCTCTGCCTCGGCAGGTAAAGGGCTTGAAGTGAAAGGGCTGTGCTTCCCCTGTGCTTTCTCACTCTGCAGTGAGAGAGAGTGAGCAGAAACAGCCCCAGGTTTCCCAGCAAGTACTGCCTGAACAGATTTCATGAAAAATCCTAATTGCACAGAAGGCAGAAAGCTAAAGCTCCCTGCTTGGGTTGCTGTAGCAACTGCCCTCCAAAGCTTTTTGTGTTATCCATGTGGAGCAGGGTGGAGGGTATGTGCTTTGGAAGAGTATTTGTAGCTGCAGGAAAGATTTTTGGGACTGCAGCTGAATCATAAGAGTCTCCTGACTATTGAAAGACTGGGGAAAGTGCAGCTCCTAAAATAAGAGCATGGTCAGATCTGCTGGCCCTGGTCCTGTTTGTCAGTTGGACTAAAATAAACATAATGACTTATTTGTCTGTGTGGGCTGTTTGTTTTTTTTCAAGAAGCTTTTCAAAACAAGAAGAAAGAACACCTCTCTCCCCCTAATTATGAATTGGTACTTTCTCCAGTGGCACAGGATTGATGGTTGGACAGTGCTGGCATGTCTCTGGGGAGCAGGGAGACAAAGAGGTGTCCGTTTTTTCACCTCCTTTTATTCCTGTTAATACATCAGTGCCTGCACAGTTAAGGTTGGTGAGACCATTCTGTTCCCCTGGAATTCTAATGAGGCTGTTAGGAGTTTGGCCATGTAACTTACTGCTGGAGGGTCTCCTGTAGGCAGGCCCCGAGCCACAGCCGCTGTGGGCGATGGGGCAGTGGGAGAGGTTGCAGTTCCGGTTGTTCGCAGAAGCACAGGTGATGACTGAGGGTCGGTTCTGGGGGCAGAGAGCAGAGCTGTCACTCACTAAGGCAAGCAGCCACAGCCAGAGCAGCAGCAATTAAACCCATAAACGAACCAATTCAATAAAACAAATTAAACCCCCAGATATTCACCTATTATTTCTTTGTTTAAAAAAAAAAAGCACATTGCGTTTCCGTAAGGGTCCTTGTTACGAAGTGGCAGCCACACAGAAAAGGGGCAGTGTGAGGGCATGACAAGCATTAATGTGATTTGACAGCAACTGGTTCAGCTTCACAGACATTACATATGCAGCACTAAATGTCACCACACAAAATGCTGGTTTCATTCTGTGGCCACACATCAGTGTCGTTCCGAGACTCAGAGAGGCTTTACAGGTAATTTGTTGTCTTGGTGGTGCTCCAGTTTTACTGTCACCATTTTTCACTCAGAAGTTGAGGTTTCCTAGCCCTGATTCTGCACTCCACACTGCTGCTGTGGAACAGTAAGGCCATAAGGTGTACAGCATGAAGAGCTTCTGAGCCAGTCTTGACTCCAGGTACTTTCCTGTAGTAATTAATCTGCCTTTCCAGCATTACTTAATCAACATCCTCCTTTCTCAGTCTCAACACAGGCAAATTCCCCAAAATGTCTGTTCACATCTATGTTACATCATCATAACTCTGCCTGCTGTGCTTGGGACAAAGTGTAAACATAAAATACTCTTTTCATAGTTGTTTACTATATAAATGTTGCATGGAAAGTAAACATAAAATACTCTTTTCATACTTGTTTACTATATAAATGTTGCATGGAAACAAGACCTTAGGAAAAGAAACATCCCAGTTTCTCCAAGTAGTGAAAGCAAATAACACAGGTATTGAAACAGATTTGCTTTCCATCTTTGGCATTTTATGATGCAAGAAGTCCACGATGCTCAATAATTGTTAATGTTCAAGAGATTTAGAGAATCTATGTGATTTCATATCTTGTCCATTTCACTAATCTGTGCAGCAAACTCACCATACCCACTGAGTTACCCACCCCCTCACAAGGGCAGTGGGGAAGGAGGGAGTGTTCCTTGTTTGGTGGTACTTTAGGCAGAGGCAGAGCAAGAGCAAAGTAAAAGAGGTTTAACACCATCTGCCAGGTCCCAGTGTGAATGAGGCTATGTACATCTTCCTGCACTGACAGCAAAGTGGGGAAAAAAAAGTAAATAAAGAAAAAAAAAAGAGAATTCTTTTTCTGTAAGCAGTTCACATGTGGAAGTATTTATTTTCTTTTTTTGTAGGGGCCAAGAGTTTGTGCCTCTGAAGCAGTTTTTGAGGTGAGTATATATGCCAATCTCTTCAGAGGAGTATTCTAGACATGCAAGAGGTGGGAACTAGAGAGAGGGAATAAAAGAGCTTGTCTCAGGAATGCATATGCCAACACCACAGAGGATCTGAGAGGCAGGATAAGGCATCTTAGAGAACCCCTGCTATGGCTGTGTGTGTGTGTGTGCAGATGCACTAAGCAGAGCACAGACACTTATAGGAAAATAACGAGATAAGCTGAGAATTTAGTCACAGTGACTACAGCAGCTGAATAACCCTGCCCTGCCAAAAATAAGAAGATATTTTTCCCCACCTGTTCATTAGAAACAGAGTAAGATGAAATCCCATTCAACATGTTAAGAAAAAGAAAAACCATCAAACTAGGGTTTTATTTTTCCAGTGCACTTTTTCTTTTGTATGATTTCTGCTTTGTGCTCTTAGCAACATCTTACCTCAACATCCTATTTGGCCCAAAAAAATGATTGTAATCTAATTCAGAACGTCAAAGATAACAGAAGAGAGGAATCCAGTTGTGGGCAGCAGGAATCAGCCCAACAGAGAGTGTCAGTGGTGTGGCTGCTGAGCTCAGATGCAGCAGTAACACTCTCAAAGGGCACCGGTGTCATCACTGCAGCCTGTCCCTTCCTGCTCTGTCAGCACCCAGCGCCGAGAGCAAACAGCAACCTGCACTCCACAGACTGCAAGCTGCTGCCAAGGGATGGGAGACAGCAGCAGCACCAGTGCAAAATCAGGGGGTGTGGGCATCAGTGGTGTGGCTGCTGAGCTCAGATGCAGCAGTAACACTCTCAAAGGGCACCGGTGTCATCACTGCAGCCTGTCCCTTCCTGCTCTGTCAGCACCCAGCGCCGAGAGCAAACAGCAACCTGCACTCCACAGACTGCAAGCTGCTGCCAAGGGATGGGAGACAGCAGCAGCACCAGTGCAAAATCAGGGGGTGTGGGCATAGCAAAGTGTAAGGGACCCACATGCACAGCAGCTCAATGGAAATGGACACAGCAGATAGGAAGGGAAGCAGGAAAGAAGGAAGGAAGGCAAGAAAGAAGTACGGATGGACTTGGGCACATGGGCCAGTTTAATTTCTCAGTGCTGCAGCTCATCACAACTCAGTTCTCTTGCTTTGACTCTCCACTTGTAAGAGGGATAAAAGTGAGTCTGACACATAAGAAAACTGTTCTTGTATAACCTGCATAGAGATGATTCATCTTCAGCACTTCTGAAGCAAAACCAATGCAATGTACAAGAAGGCAAGCCAAAAAACAACCAACAACAAAAAAAAAATCCCCAACAACCACTCCAGGATACAAAAATAACATATAAAATAATAAAAAGTAATTACCTGGCTTTAAGAAAAGCCATTATGCATTAGTGAGACAACATTGCTCTGAACGACACAGTGAATGCTTTTGGCTGGCTAAAACAACTCAGATCATTCCAGCTTCTTTCACCTGGAACATTCAGTGCAAAACTTTCCCTGACACCCTTTCTGTCTTGCACCCCTTCTCCAGCAGTGCCAGCAGGAGAGAGCCAGGACAGAGGGGAGGGGAGCACACATGGGTCACCAAGAGGGGCACAGATGATACTCTCCCTCTACCTGCAAATTGCACCAGTCATTGCCTAGCAGGTACTGGAGCTTTGCTCAGCCACACACTTTCCCAATGGAAACACATGCATTCCCAAGCTTAGCAAGCATCAGGGAAAACAGAAAGTCCGAGAAATCTGTGATGGATACATTTAACCATTAGGGATACATTCACATGAAACACAATGAGCTGTGGCATTCAGTGTGTGTTGTTAAAATACATTTTGCCTGAGGAATAGTATCTTCTACCTACTGTAACTCACACTATGTCCTGCTTACACCTGGGAGCTCTCAGTGTGCCCAGGCCGTGTCCCTGCCCAGCCCATACCTGCTGCCGTTCCACGGAAGTCAGTGTCGGGGTGATGCCAACTGTCCGGGCTGCGTCCATGCTGTTTTTGGTCAGTGCTAGAGGTTGATCCATGGTCAAGCTTGGGATTGAGGCATACATGTGGTTGGCATGAAGGCTCATTGTGGGGGCAGCAGCTCTCTCTATGGGGCTGCGACTCCTCTCTCGGTGCTCCTTCCGGTAGTCTCCGTTGGCAGTCTTGTTTCTAAGGCACCAAAGAAAAAAGGGCAAAGACCTTAGCGTTCTCCCAAGCTCTGCTGAGATATGCAACATCACATGCCTGCATGGAACACGAGGCAATGCACTGTGCTTGGTCTGTGAGGGGGTAGAATCCCTCAATGAGGTACCCCTGGTCTGTGCAGCCTCCTCCCTGCAAAGAGAAGCCAGTCACCTACAGATGCAGGTTCTGGCAACCAGCACTTTTCTTCAGCCTAGGATTTCTCATCTAGAGCCACCGAGTTAAAGTAACAACATTTTTAAGATCCTCATTTAACATAGTATTAGTTCCACTCCATCTCCTAATGCTGCAATATTCTCTAGGCATTGCTGAAGCCCAGGGAAAGTTTATTTTCCTGAAAAGATGTGGTTGATATCAGCAAAAATGCAGGGAGTGGAGGCAAGAAGCAAAATTTTCAGAGCAGAAAATGAAGGAAAAGCAAACTACACTGCACTTATCACAGAATTATTTAATTACAATCATTCTTTCATTCAAGTCATTTCAAGCTACTCCTGGACAGTGAATCCCAGTAGATGTGCTTAATTATCTTATCATTCACTGCTATGAAAATAATGCTGTGTTTGTATTTATGTATGAGAGATTTCAGTTTCCACACAGCAATATAATTGCCATTAAAGGCAAACCAGTGACTCAAGGGAATCACTCACTCATCACCCAGGTAAGTGTGGGTATCACTGGCAGTCTGGAGCACACCAGTGCTGTGAGAGTTCACACCCTGCACTGACTGGTGCCTCACTGTGAAACAGCAAACTAATTTGTCCTTCCCATAGGAAAGCACCAGTGGAGAAAGCTGGCTCTGTGGAAAACAGCATCCTGTCTTCAGAAGATTCCTCAAGTCCCAGTGAAGTGTCCTACGTGTCCTGTGCATAAGTCGGTAAAATCCAAGGTGGTTTCCCCCCATTTTTTAAAGCATATCATACCAAATTAATATGCAGGAGCAATCTTAAAAAATACTCTGAAGAATATCAGGGAGAGACAGAAAAGGAATCAACATTCAATACTGCAGTAAGTTGCAAGTCCAAAAAGCTACTGCCTATTCCAATGGCTGAGAAACTGTCCCCAAAAGAAAGGCTAAGGGGAAAAATGCCCTGCCAGTGGAAGGAAGTAAGAAACCCCACAGCTTATCCACAAAATGTTATAGAGAAAAAAACTTCCAAGGTTCATATAAACCAAAAGATTCCTTAGATTATCTAATGGTTACTTGTTGGTTTATGCTAGTTCAAAACAGACAGTAAGATTACTCTGCCTTGAAGTTGAATTTAAAATCAAACCAGTACCAGTGTTCACACACACCTTCCCCTCCCCCCCCAACTCGCCCACTGCTCACATACACAAGGGCACAGGTTGCCTGCTGTGGCCATGGTGTGGCCATGCCACCTCTCACTGCCACAGCTGCCTCAGGGAGATCCTACACTACCACTATGGTGTGAGGATGCTCCGTGGTGATCCTGCCCTGGGAGCCAGGGGTGCTCACAGCAGTTGCTTTGTGTCTTTGGAGTGTCTTTGCAGTGTCTTTGGAGACCGTGTAAGCTTTTAGCCTCAACAGCATCCTATAGCCATGGATTCCACAGTTCAAACTACTTATTTTGTTAAGTATCTTTTCTTCATAGGCTCTTTTGGCTTCTTTCTAACCCAAAATCTAATGGCTCGGTCTGCTCTTGCCCTAATTCTTGTATTAGGAGAGAGACAAAGCCATTGCTCCTTGCTTATCTCCATGCCACTCCCTTGTCCATCTCTGTTCAACCTTTTCTCTCCAGGGTACTACTATCTTCAAATAAAACCTATTCCGGTACTTTTGTCATCTTTGTGGCCCCTCTCAGGTAAGACCTTGAGATGAGGGTCCAGATTTCTGCTGTGCGGAGGAACAGGACCTTTGCTGAATTACTCACAATTCTTCAGCTTGTTGAAGAGTCACTTGGCTGTGCAGAAATCTGCTCCTGCTGCCTGAGTCGAAACTTGACCCATTTACTGTGGTAGAGGTTAGGGTTAATATGATGCCAGGCAACCAGTGACTTGAGAACCTCAGGACACTGCCGACTTTGTGTGCCAAATTCCCCTGGCTCGCTTAGGAGGGAACAGCCAACAGCATAACAGTACAATTTGTAACCCTTTGCAACCTCCTGCTCTGCCCCTCCCCCTATCACTTGTCCCTTTTAACTAATTACAAATTAGTAGTCGCAGATTATCAGAATCAACCATAAAATCTAACCTTGAAGGTTTCACAGGTGGTGCTCAAGATGGTCTCTGGACATGGTGTGTTTCCCCAACCCATCTACAGGCAGGATTTAGACAGCATAAAGCAGCTCCCAAAGCAGCAGGAAACACTCCCAGCACTGCTCTCCAGCCTTGGGCCTGTTTCAATTCTCACCACTGCTCTGCAGGATCAGCACTCAGCAGCAAAGTTTAGAATTGCAGTGCTCTGAGCTAATGACTGATGCAAATGAGAGTTAATGGCAGCACAACAGACTATATTTAACGTACAATAGCCTCTGCTTGAATTACAGTACGGAAACAGCTCCTGGACACAACCAAACCATCCTGCCCCACCCCTGAGGAAGCAAGCAGAGCCTCACAAATAGCAGTGCCTTTGCAAAGGGCTTGTGTGCCCAGACAGCAGCCACTAGATATCCTGGGAAACAGCCACACCAAAAGCCATGGCTAAAATCACTGCTGAAGTGCTGAAGGCAACGCTCGTCCTTCCTGCTACAGTGCAGTACATTCGGTGGCTGCAAGCCAAATTCTTACTATTCAACCAAATATTATCTGGTCTACTACAATTTAAATTACCATTTGGAGGCTGCAAAACCACCTGCAGCTCCAGGAGACTCCTACTTTTCACTGCCTCAAAGACAAAACTGATCTCTGTTCAGAATGATGCTGTTTTGTTTTAATAAGCACAAGCTGATTTTCAAAGGGAAAAAATTGTTTCCTCCACCAAAATTACTTGTAAAAGGAAACAAGAAATGTAGCTACATCAGTTGTTTGGGGGTTTTGTCTTAGAACTCGCTTTTCAACAACTCAGTATTGCATTTCCTGAGGGGTTGGGGCTGTCAAGTGACCACTGATAAACAAATCTACAGAAATTCCCAAGCAAAACGAATTTTCCATTTTACACACAGCACCTATTTCACTCATCCCCATGTTAAACAAAACATCACATCCCTAATACTGGTGAACTGGTAGTTTTGCTGCCCAAAAATACCCCCAAACCAACAAAACCCCAAACAAAACTCCAACCCCTAACAAAACCCAAAACACAGAAAAAAAACAACAAAACTTTCAGCAAAGATTTTTGGAAGAAGGGACCAAGAAACTGGGCAATGGGATCAGCCTGTTGCCAGGAACACAGCACAGCAGACACTTCCCTAAAGACACCTCAGAGTATCCAGTTATCTCAGCAATCTCAGCAGACCACACCCCAGCCCTTTCTGTGGGCAAATAATTCCCTCTTCCTAAATTAGAGCAACTCCTCTTCCGGGCAGGGAACTGTTTATATTCCGCTCCTCAAAATTCCTCAATTCATCCACCTTCAACTATACAGTCTTGGCAAAAAATGAAAAATACCTGCAGCTTCTACTTCCACATCAGATCTCATTTTTTTCTGAGCCCAGCTGGCAATGTTCCAGCACTGTGTAGGACTGTAACATGAGAGCTTTGCCCTCATGAAAATACACCAGCACTTGTGAGTCCCTGTGATTGAAATATAAATAGCAAATCCTACAGATATCTGACTCCACTTGGGAGACAATTGTACATAAATTATTTACAGAGTATTCATCAATTTCACCTTATTAAGTAATTTTCATTTAAAATTCACTTAAAATAATTTTCTGTCAGAAATGGAAAAATTGCTATATTGTTTTATTCATATTATTTTATATTGCTATTATTGTTATAATAATAATGATTAATTCCTTTTTTCACTATTAGACACTTTGCCTGAAGGGGCAATCAAAACTCCATGTGTGTGAAGAGAAGCATATTTCACTGAAGTCCATGAGCTTAAACATTCCACATGTACTGAACAAGGACAGAGCTGCATCTCTTAGGTCAAACACAGGGGTGGAAAACTACAAGGAAGGAAACTTAAAAATATATACTACAAGTAAATCCAGCTGTCCAAACAGCTTTACCATCTCTCCACTCCACTTTGCCTTAGAAATCAGCATATGCAAGCCCGGACTCCATCTGTAGTGAGGCAGATGCCAGTGCAACTCCATGGGCTTAAAACCCAGCAATTCCCACGGGTGGGAACAGAGCAGGCACCAGGCAGTGGGAGCTGTTATATCAGCCATACCCACCACCCTTACTCCCTGCTAACACAGATATTCCAGCTATTTGTGGGGTTATTTCAGCAAAATTACACACAATTCCAACCTTAAATGCATTTCTGCGACACTTGAAAAACAGACATTGTTTTCCATGTTGCTTCCCAATGAATCATAGCCCGGGCCCCAGCTCTCACCAGGCATCATGTGCTCGGGTGGATGTCATACCAAAACCACACACATCCTGAGTGCTGCTGGACGCTGCTGCAGCCTGGTGCTAGAGAACGTTTGCTAATGGAAAGCAATGTCCTAAGTCCTGCTCAGGACCAGCTCAAGGGGAGCAAAATGCATTGTTCTTAGCCGTTTGTTGTTGCAGAACCTTTAACCGAAGCTGCTCTGCTTACTGGCACAGCTTGGCAGTAATTCACACTCATCCTACAGGAACAGGCTAACTCTGCCAGCTGCTTAAGGAAAAGGGAAAAAAGAGGCCCACTGAAGGGGACAGTTTTGCTTGCACTCACTTCCAGCCCGCAGATCCTTCAGGAACAGATGCCAAAAGCATTACTGTACCTCCGAGGGAAGAAATCACAGACGTTTCACACTCCCTTTGGCAGAACTGGAGCTCTGACTTGAAATGGTTGTACAGAGTGTGTTTCACTTGCACAAAGAACAAGTATCCTCTTGCAGTGCTTTTAATGATTGTAATGACTGGAAGATGTGTTCTCTATACAAACACAATGCATAGTATTGCTTAAGAGTAAACTTTGTGTAACCTAATTGAAATATGATTTGAATGTTTTCATCATTTTATATTTGTTTTCTAACATCTTTTACTGTCTTTATTCACAAACTCTTAAGCCTGAAAGAGGACAGCTGCTTTTGTTAATGACTGCTTAAGGATTTATAATCTACTGATACAAAATATCAGCTCCACATGATGGGGATCATCTCCTGCAAAAATATCTACTTTTATCGGCATTAACTATGTTCCTGTGAGGCAGGGAAACAAGAATTTAAGGTGGTATTTCAAAATACAATGATATATATCCAGAGGGAAAAATCCCAAGCGTTCCTCACTCAGAGTTTTTTAAGCCATCCAAATTCACTAAAAAAAAATACCCAAAACCAATCAACAAAATGTGAAAGTAATAGCAGTTTGCTGAGCATCAGCCAATTATCTGAAGCATTCATAACACGAAATATACTCCAAACAGCCCAACCCACTCTTCAAACCACATCTCCTCTCCATGACTGTCACCTACATACATAACCCTTTCCCATCCCGATTCATGCTTCCCGGTCCCTCCGAGTAGACTTTTCCTTTCATGGCTTATTACTCCAACCCAAAAAGCTTTCAAGCAGGCAACTCGCAGAGTTGCTGTTTCTGCAGGAATCGCTCAGTGGGGGTACAGTACACACCCAGCCCTTCCCCAGCCTGTGCTCAGCAAGGACAGAGCAGGCGGCTGAGTCTCCACTTTCTGCCTCGGGCTACATACGAACAGCTCAGCAGAGGCACCCAGGATTTTAAGTACTGCCTCAAAGCTTCTCCAGCCACCACTAATTAAACTAAACTCCTCCCAGAAAGGAGGTTTTTGTTCTTTTGAAATTTCCACCTTGAGCACCAGGCGCAGTCTGGAGAACTAAGCATCATATTTACACAAGTTCTTTCAGAGTCCAAAGCAGCATGTACCAACCGCATCAATTTTCCTTGCTCTCCCCACTCCTAATTGGAATTCGCAGTTCCTTCCCTTAAAAAATTTAAACTCACTAAAGTTTTTTTCAGCTTAGAGCTACAGCCAGTGGAAAGAGCTTTCAGATGAGAAGTCAAAATAAAACCATCAAGAACACATTAACAAGAAATAGGATAATCTTACATATAAACAAACACCAGTCAGACCTTCTATATTTATCCTCATCAAAAGAGGATTTTCAGAGACAAATCTTGGAGCAGAGAGTTGCTTGCAAATGAAATCAACCAGAGAACAGATTTCATGGTAAAAGAAAGAAATCATTAATAGTTGTGAAATGCATAAAGGAGTGTCCCATTACTGCTTGCACCAAGCACAAACATTCTGATACAGATGAGCTTCCCTTCCTGAAGGCTTAATATTCCCAAGAATGAAAGAATGCAAGAGAACCGCATGATGTAAGACCTTAACCCAAAGCCAAACCCACAAAACTGAAATCTAAATCTAATGTACAGTAAAATCAATTAACACAATCTCAGATCCTACTGATTTTTCTCACAGGATTTTTTTCTTTTCATGTTTGGCCATCTTTGCTCCAACACTCATAGGACTGTTTTAAACCACAGCACTGGTTGCTCTGTAGCAGCAATCGCTCATTCTACCCCTCAGTAAAACTCTGGGACTCACTAAATGAAACGTTATGTCACTGCAGGAACACATGTGAACATACACAATGCAGAAACGATGGCAAGGTGACCTCACTGCCATAGGTACAGACTGCAGGTTATCTGAATTCAACTTCTAAAAATAAAGGGGGAAAACAATTCCATACTAATCTCTCTCTCTCTGCACTGCTCCTGCCTGCTTGCTCAGCTCCAAACTTACTCCAACTCCTATGTTTAGGTTCTCATTTTTGTGGTGTACCTGATGGCTCATCCTAAAGTTACATAGTTTTTTGAAGAGCTTTTATGTGAGGTCATACCTGAGCAGCAAACAACAAAATTTTAACATATAATAAATATACAGGAAAATTCTGAAAGGGTAAGTGATGTCATTAACTCTGCTGAGGTAGCTGTAAATATCAATTAGCCTGTTAGGAAAACGAAACAAATTTTAAAAATCATTAATTGCTCAGAAAGTGCAGCTAGAACAACAGAAAGTTCCAGCATTTCAGTATTAGCACAGTAACAAGTGTCTAGGTATAACTGGACATTGCAGTAATCATAAAAGGTTTCCTAAAATGCACAGTGATTTCTGGAGCATAAACATAATCCCATTTCATGTCTTCAGAGTTTTGTTTAACCCTACCTAGGTGGGAACCAACAGCTGAGTACAGCTCCCATCAGCTCCCATTTAGTTTTCAAGGATTAACAAGAAGTATTCAGCCTCTCACCAAAGAGGAGGAACATTCTGGTCCCCTAACCTGCAATGGGGCAACACTGGCTTCCCTCTCCCAGCTCCTGCCTAGGAACAGTGCAGTTCTTGGGAAGGAGAGAGGTCAATTAACCAAACCTTTGAGATTTATCTGGTTCGGCCACCTCCCCATAACTCTCTTCAAAGAACAACAGTAGCTCCAGTTGCCTTTGAGAAAACCTGCACAACACACTAGAAAACTGTGTAAGTAAAGATTTTTGCCAACTGTGAAGACAAAAGACATGAACATTTGGGAAGCTGGGAAAGGCTCTGCAGAGATGATGTTGTCTATCTTTAGGAGATGCTGCTACTGCAGTTTGGAAACCACCTTTTTTTGGAAAACAGTTTCAGTAAAACAGCAAAACTCAGACATACCAAAGCACACCAGAAACTACAGCTAGCAGTCAGGACCCAGAACTAAGGTTTCATTTCTAGCTCAAAAGTAAACTCTACAGAAGTCACCATAGTACCTGGGTGTTTGGGGGCACAATAACCTTCTCCCGAGACAGTCAAACAAAGCCAGGAAAGTAGAGGGAGCCTGTCAAAGCTCACAGCTGGAAAGCAAGGCAAAGGCTACTGCAAATAACTGGGATGAACAGAACAGGATCCACAAAGGCAAATCACTGCTGGAAGGGGAACTCAAAGTGTCCATGCCCAAATCTGAACTGTTTCAAGTCCTTAAGACACTTTGAATTGCTTAATGGGGAGAATGTCCAGAAAAGCAAAGGATAAAAAATGAGGTTCAAGAGACACTCCAAACTTAAGCAGGAAGAAAAATCTGACAGTATAGGGGAAGAGCGAAGAAACTTCCATGAAAACAGCTTGAAGGTCAGAGAGGTTACTGGAAAGATTCAGAGGCAGCTGTAAAGGGTTTCATTTGTACCCACTGCAGTGCCACCCAAACACCTCTGGCAGACATTTCCTCCTATGCTCTACCAAGTCACGGGCTGAGTCACATGCAGCTTTTACAATTCAGCCATATTCACATCCTTTTGAGTCAAACTTGGCACATGCACAAACCCTTTATACCAAGTCACTGGAAAATACCCTAAAAACTCTTTATGATCACACAGAGAACACTACAGGCCAACGTCAGGAGAAAATACAGCAGAGGGTCATGTCCCAGAGCAACAAGATCAGCCACATACATGTGTGCGCAACACTGCCAGGGTACGTCAGTCTGTTCTGCAGGCTCTGGGAAAACTTGGTGGTGTTGAAACTCAGTGGTGAAACCTTGCAGGACTGTCAGAGGAAATAAAAAATGGCAGTTACATTTTCTTAGAGGATTCACTGGGTTCTTCCTTACAATATTTTCTACTCTTTTATTTGGAAAAACTTTTGTTCATCACTCAGTGCCTTCCATGGAACTCTTTTTGCGAAAGTGGGTACCAGCTTAAGTCAATCTGTGGACCCCAAATTTTCACAAGTTTATGGGATTTTACTTAGCTCCATCACCTAAAAGACTGCATCAGGTTGAAGCTTAAAGTAGAGCAGGTTAATAATTTTCTTCAATTAATCACTCTTCTTTAACAACATGAGAATACCAAGTTTATTTAGTAAGAGCTTTAACAACACAAGTCCCTGAAAATAAGGTCACAGTGCTGGAATTAACTGTGCCAAATTGTCAGGAGATGGGACTATACAGCCTCCTTGTCCAGCTGCAGTGAGTCTTATGAGAAAGAGGGGAAAGGGCCTGGATCCTTAAAGCTTACAATTATGATCTCTATCCATCAGATAAAAATTGGAACAGTAGATGATGTGAAGCAGGAAAAGCTGAAAAAGTACACTAATTCACTTTCAGACAGAAATTTCAGAAATTCTCAAAAATCCCAGGCTCTTTAGGCATTTAGACTGAGAACAGTATTTAAATAACTGGTTTGAAGAAATGGGGCTTTTTCATGGAGTGCTTTATAAAAGGAATAAGCATTTCATCACAACTTGATTGAAGCTGTTTGTAATTGCTAATAAAATCTGAATTACTGAAACATCTAGCCCTATAAATACAATAACAGCTTCATTGTATATTGCACCACCAATATAGTAAAATAATGCCTTTGAAAAGCTGATAACCAAATCCACCCCAAAAGTAGCAGCTGAGTGTTTAGAGGGCACTTCTGCAGCTCAGGCACCAAGTCACCCATCACATTCTGCAATCCACAGTTTCCTCTCACAGCAGCTTCTGGTTTAAGGGAGACTTTAGTTAGAAAAGCAAAGCACAAGCAAAAAATATTTGGGGATTCTACTCCCCTCCCTCCTTTTAAAGTATTGGTTTGTGAATAATGAAAGATACTGATTAAAAATGTGACAAAGAGATTCATGAAGCATCATTCAAACAGCAAGACATAGTCATGTTCACATGGCTCACACCCATGGTACAAAATACTCCAAGAGACAAGGACTAAAGGCAGGACTGTGACAGGAACATGGAAATGGACTGTAACGTGACTGCAATGTGCAACTCCTCCGTTACTTACAGAGTACAGTACATCTGTGCCACATTAAACACTACGTGCAGCAGTAACTGGAGCATGTCAGTTCTCCCCAGATGCTCTGAAGACTGTTCTCATGGCTTACCAAACTGACCCTCTCCTTCCTCACCAGGTAACCCGTGCTAAGGTCAGTGCTGTGAACCAGGTTTAACCCATCTCCCACAGACAGCCCCAAAGGTACAGCATGGCAGGTGTAACCCATTTCCCACACAGCCCACAGGTACAGCACAGACCACTACTGTTATGTGCAAGTTCCCCTGTCCTTCAGGAACAATGCTGACATCAGGAATGAGGAGCTGCAGCTTGTATGTGGAGTTGGTGCAGGTAAGTAAGAGATGCAGAGGTGGCTTGGTGTGAGCCGAGAGGTATGGAGATGGGATCCACCCACAAGGAGATCCACCCTCACGGGATCCATCCACACAGAGCCCATCTACAGCAGGATCATTCACAGCGGGATCCACCAGCACTGTGTGTCCATCCTCGTGTGACCCACACACAGCACAGAGTGCACAGATCCCACCAGCATTCCCCACGGGCGAAGCGCTCACATCACAGAGGTCAAACCCTCCAGGCTCCACTGGCAGTGAAGCCCTTTTATTTCTCTCCTCGCTTTCTTTCGGGACAAGCCTCGCCCCCAGATCCCTGTTTGGGAATTGTGCTGCAGCCACCACCCGGCAATGCTGCAGGAAGGAGTTAAACCCGCGAGGCTGTGCCTGTGGCCCAGCAGCAGGGAGAGTGGCAGGAGGGGCCTCGGCCAGCACCGCCAGCCTGGGGAACAAAACTACGGATTCAACTAGAAATTAATGTAACGTTTTATTCCAAATCTTACCCTCACAGAGTCATTGTCTATAGCAACCGTGTCCATAACATTCTAACTCTCAAGAGCACAACTTTCTAGTAAAAGGCACATCTGTCAAACTGCAGGAAACATCTGGGAAAATGGTTAAATAGAAAGAAGTGAGATTAAACCTTTGTTTCCATGGGGTTGGGATATACATCTAGAATATGTTTGCAAAGGCTGTCGGTGCTTTTCTTGCCTCTTGCTGTCAGATTGGCGTTGAATTTCACCCCATGCAGCAATATGGTAATTCACACAATGCAAAATTTCCCTTTTACCCTGGGGTACAAATCAGCCCCATCCCTGAATGCACCAGCCCCTGGTCACCTTCCCTAAGGGGGTGATCAAACCCTGTATGGGTGCTGGGACCCCTGAGCAAATGCTAACACAGCTTTTCCCCCCACGAGGCAGCTTGGAGCCTTGCCACACTATGGAAGGGTTATGCTCCTTCACAAAAGATGGAAAATGAAAGTGGAAAACATGATATGGAAGCAGAAATCTGGAGCTGGCTAACAAACCCCTTCTGTTTGCAAGTGCAGGAGACACCTGAGCTAACATTGCCTAATTTTTCAGATACTTCACCATATACCCAAATTTTGACAGATAGGTCTTTTTGCAAAGGACTGATAAGCTATCAATCAGCTTTTAGCCCTGAAACTGTTCACAACAAACCTTCCACATGTGCTTGAACTGAAAAGGCCTGGAGTGTTTTCTGAAACTCCCTCTTGGCTAAGAACTCCTGCAAAACTCAGTGTTAAATATTAACTCAGATATGGTGGCTCTTTCTAGTCTGCCTCTGAAGGTTTAATTTAACACATTTCTTGGAAACAATTTAAGAGTAATTTTGTGTAGTGTGTGATCCTCATTAATAAATCAGAAAATACATCATTCAGACATCAGTCAAGCAATGCATGCAAGAAAAGAAAAAAAAGTAGGAAAACCAGTTTGAAACCTCCTCTGTGATCCTTTGTCCTCTAATCAACAAGAACCATGTTGTATCAGTTCCACTAGCAATACAGGAGCTCAGCTTTAGCAGGACTGCTCTGAGAGCCCCAAATGAACCCTAAAACCCTTTGAGGGCATATCTGTGCACAGAGGGCTGAGTGAAGATGCTTCACTCAGCAAATGAGACACACTTTGGGTGTTCTGAGCTGTGTGTTGGGGTTTTCTTCTAATTCCAATTTGTCACAACAAAATGACAGTGCAAACATATTTCTTAATACCACATGAAGTTTGGAACCCAAAAAGCAGCAGTTAGTAGCAAAGAACTTCTCTGACAACTCCCACACTACCTCTGCAAGCCAGTTCTGCATCTTTTCAAGCCCTGCTGGAGCTGGAACCTCTGCCACAATGTGAACCTGATTTTCTGCAGAACAATTCCACCCTGCATTCTCAGCTGGGCTCAGAGAATTGCAAGGAAGGAAGGTGACAGAGTCCTCCTCTAATAAGGAGCCTTGTTTAGGGACCAGTTCAGATCTTACTCAAAATTTATTGCTTTGAGCTACTACAAGCTGAAAGAAGACACATCTGACACTGCTCTGAGGAGGAGGTTGGATGAAATGGCCTGCTCGAACCTGAATTCTTTTATGGTCTTCGAATACAAGTCATTTTTAGGGCAGATTTTTTTAAAAAGGATGCCAGGAGAATTTCTATCACAGTGTCATTGAAATGAGGGAACACCACTGGATATTCAGGGTAAAAAAACTGGTGGTGTAGGACAGCTTCCACACTGCAGGAGCCTTATGGTGGGATTGGCATGACTCTTCAGTGTAACAATTTGAAACAGAAGAGTCTGGGTGTAGAAAGTTATGTCAGAAATCGCACATCATTTTGCATGATACACATTGAAGTGCCTCATTCACATGCAGACCTTTCTCTACTGCAAGAAAGAGCCAAATTCTAAATGACACAAACCAAGAGAAGATTACTCCTCAGAACAGCCGCAAACATTTTGCTCCCTTCTCCTTCACGGAGCACCGGAAAGCGAACTATGGAGCAAAGAGCACCTTGGACTTCAGCAAGATTAGACTAAATGCATTTCAAATAAAACATCCGAGGGACACACAGGAGAGTGTGAAACTCAAATGAAGGAATTCCATGTACCTGTCATTAGGTTTTAATTGGGGTTGGAAATACTCGTTCTTCCCAGCCAAGGAGCTTATAGATGTACACAGTCTGCATCACCACAAAAATACAGAAGCTGTGTAGGTACATGTAAGTAAGGGAGGCAGCATCACATTCAAATAAAACATCCGAGGGACACACAGGAGAGTGTGAAACTCAAATGAAGGAATTCCATGTACCTGTCATTAGGTTTTAATTGGGGTTGGAAATACTCGTTCTTCCCAGCCAAGGAGCTTATAGATGTACACAGTCTGCATCACCACAAAAATACAGAAGCTGTGTAGGTACATGTAAGTAAGGGAGGCAGCATCACAGACTGATTTTTAAAATTAATCCACACAAAGGTCCCAAGCGATATTTTATTATCCTAAAGCTGAGAATTCTCTCCTTTGAAAAACCACCTTTGATAAATTGTTCTTTGCACAGGAATTCCATTACATATTTCAGAACCCTCGTAGGCTTGCCAGGACATTTGATTCACTCTACTCCAGAGACTGTACTCCAATAGTTGCGTTTTTCCACGATAAAAGTAAACATTCCCAAGTAGGACTCACAGATGATACTACAGGGAGTTACACCTGAGCAGAGAATCTCTCAAAGCACTCAGCCTCCAAACAAAAGGCTGACGTAACTGGATTTCTAACAAAACACCCCAAGCATTTAAATGGATTAATTTCCACTGAAGCACAGTGGGTGTTGCTACCTAAGAGTTAAGATCAAATTGCTATTGAAAGGTTCTGCCATTTATAACGAACCAAGCACACAATTCTTGTCCTATTTAATTACATTTCCGACCACAAAATGCTGGTGTTAAGAGGATGAATATGCAACTGCTTCCCAGTTCTACCAGTGCCCTCACAAAGGCCCAAATGCCTGAACAAGAGCTGCTGGCAGTTATAAAGACTTCTGTCTTCCACGCACTGACTTCCAAATGAAAACGATCTGCCCATCTGGACACTGGGAATCACTAAAGGCATTCAGCCAGCAGAGCATTGATTTACACACTGCTTTGTGCAGAGATGTGCAGTCTGCAGCCCTAATATTGACCACAGCAGCTGTGCCCAGGTTTCATATCACCAACTCTTCATTCTCTGCTTTCGGGGGACTTGGTCCTGAACAGTTTAAAATAGACTCAAACTTCATCTTTATAGTCTGAATCGCAGAAATGTTTTTGATATCACCAAAGGTATCATGGCACCTAGTCTCCACGCTACACATCTCTTACAGATTTAGTTTTCTAAACTGAATGTTGTCAAACTTACACTTCTAGAACCTTCAAGTCCCTACAATAACTGCCATTATTGTGTTCCATGAAATAATTCTTTTCCCAAGCCTACTCTCTTTTCCTTTAGTGCGAACAAGTCAAGCTTCTACAACACACTTGCCATGTCCAAAACCAAGTTCTTAGGACAGTTCCACAAAGCCCGAGTAATCCATTCCTATTGTTAAACCAGAATGTCATAATCCAAAAAAAGAGGGAAAAATACAAAAAACAGAGAAAAAAAGAACTTCATGGGTGGTGGTGGCAGGAAATTGGAGTAAAATTCAGGGAATGTTTGGGAACTTTTCTGATGTATCTGAAATACACAGATATTCAGCTATTTCAGATGCATCACAATTTCAGTTTTTATAATACTCTGTTGAAAGCACATTTTCTTATGGCCAGAACAAGCTTAGAAAATAAAGGAGAAAAGAAGATGGCCCCAGAGATGTTATTTTAGGTGACAATTCATCTGCAGGAGCTGGTTTAATTGAAACAGATTAAGTCACATGAACACTGGACAGAAAACCAGTGCTTTGTATTACAAGAAGGAAAGATACACATTTTGTATACAAAGTGACAGAAAGAATCTACAGAGTAAAATCATAAAAATGTACCACACTGGAAAACACTGGATAGCTTTGACATATACCTAAGGGATCACATGAAATAACTGTGTCTTTTAGTTTTGAATCTTGGTTGCACGAGTTTGTTGGTTCAGACTTCATTATTTTTATGGCCTCCACTGTATAAAGTGTTATAATGTAGGTAACTGCCAGCTGTGTTTTATTTCATCACTAGAAAATGAGTTGAAAAAAAAAAAAATCATCAAACTTTTTCCCATAAAGTTACGTAACATTTCAAAAATGCCATAAATCTCATCAGTTGTGTCAGGCATGTATGGCACAGAAACGCAGCACACAGCGCTTGCCAACATCAGCACTCTCAGCTCCAAAGAAAGGCTATAAATAGTTAAGTTTTCAGGCGAAAGAACGAGGTATGTTGTAAATGAGAAGTCTCTCTGCTTGTGAGCTTTTATTGTTTTGCATTACTTCAGCGCTGGATTCCTGATTTGTAACAAATTCCAAGACTGCAGACTACAGGCCCAGCCTCTGACTAACACTGTGGTGATTTATTTGAGGATAAATACCTCTGTCCACATCTTATGACTGCACACAAGAGCGCGCAGCAGCGTGGAATGCGCGGAATGCCGTGAGCCAGCAGGGCCAGGCGCTCGGCTCCGGAGCTGCCCAGCACTGCCGAACCGCTCCGATCGCTTCCTCCGGGCAGGAATGAAAGGAATTCTCTGAGCCTGCACTCCGTGCCAACCAGGCTTGCACTCCCAGGAATGAGAACACAGCAAGAATGGCATTTGCTGATTGCCCAACACATGCACCTAACTCATCAACACCTTACCTGTCGGACACATTCCACATCTGACTGTCAGAGCGCCGTGCAATCCCTCCAGTAATGTTTAACAACAACTGCAGCTTGCCCAGTTGTCAAGGCAGACTACGGAGCAGCTGGCTCACAAGCTCCTGGCCTCAAAAAAATGCAAAGCACTTCTGTTTCTCCTCCTCCTGCCTCCCCACCCCCAACCGCAGAGCGCTCAGAATCGGGGGAAGTGAAAGGAGCAGATTACAAAGAACAAGTGAACAATACTTCAGAAATTGCAAGGTGAATACGTATGTTTTACTATAAATAGTTACGTTGAGCTAATTCCTGTTACTTCATGCTGTATGAAAACAAAAGAAAACAAGAAAACCCATCTAATCGCCGCAGCTTTTGTGCAAATCTTCCATACAAGCTGGAACAAAGGAAAAATCTAGCCCAAAGTTTTAGCCAGGGCATGACTGCAGCGGGCAGACAGATGCACAGCGCTACATTCCGTGTACCAGGGGCAACAGGCAGGAGACACTCACAGATGTGGATTGAACATCCGACTCATTTTGGAGACGTGGTCGTTTTCACAGTCTAGCTCCTCGTCCCCTTGGTCCATGCTGAGCTTCCTCTTGTTGGGGCTGATGGGAGGAGGCCCCGTCCGGTGGTTGGTGAGCGCAGGGGACACGGGCAGGGACTGCATTCGGGGCTCACCTCTTAGCGCTGCTTCACCTACGGGAGAATGCGAGCGAGAGTGACCACGGCAGGGAAAACAGAGGTAAAATAACATGCTTTGAAAACAGGCTTGCAGAAAAGTTTCCCCAACCTTTCCCAAACTGCACAGGCACATGGCTGTACCATAAACAAGGCATCATAAGCCACACTTTAGTGCTTTATGCTGGAACAAACAGTTGAGAAAAGGCAGCGTGAGAGGGGGCAGGTCACCCCAGATGATCTGAAAGGCTGAGCTAACGCATCTTTGCAACAGCTTTTCTGCTCAGAAGCATTCCTTCTCACGAGCTGCAATTCCAGCATGGGCTTTGATTACCTCACTCTGCAAAGCACGAGTATTCGCAGTGAAATGAGCTTTGTTCCTTTTCTTATGGTTGTGGTTATAAATTCCAGGGCTACAGTTCACATTTATGCCAAACATTCAAGATCTAAAACTGAATAAACGTTCAGATTCTTAGATGACTCCTTTTATAAAAAGCTGTCCAAAACAAGCTTGTCTAGTGTATAACTATGCAAGGGAAAAATTAGGGAAAAAATTGAAACTTGCTGATGCAAGTTTTAAGTATGTCCTCAAATGTCCTTCTCTATACTTTTAAGCTATGTTTGGAGCCATGATCAAAAGAGCACAATTCTTCAGCACAGGAATCACAACGTTTCAATTGGATAATGCTAATTTTCAACTGGGCAGAGTGGTGGTAGACTCTAAGTTTTTATATCATCTAACACTTAGCAGAAAAGGCCATTCACAGGATATGGGAGCTGTGTCTAAATAATTGCAGCAGTGATAGAGTTGGCTGTGCATAAACACGTTGACATATCATTAGTAATCAGGCATGAAAGTGTGACCACAGTGCTTTTCCCACTTCAATTAAATGCCTCACTACATGTATAGCCTGAAGCACAGGGCTGCACTTCACAGCAGTCATGGACTTTACTGGAACTCACATCCTTACAGCCACAGGTCATATTTAGACCTCATAGGGATTTCAAGATGTTTAAAAAAATGCTTTCTGGGGCTCCATCAGGGGCTTGGAGAGGAGCTAAATTAGCCAGGGCTACCCATTCTGGTAAGATCCCTGAAATAGCTGCTTTTGCTAGAGTTTAGAATTTGTATTTTTCCTACACTGCCAGAAGCATTTTGTTTTCTGCACAGCCATAATTTCCAGACCTAAAATTAGGATCGTTAACTCCATCTACAGTGCTGAGGTACCTGACAATGGAAATCTTTGTATGCCACCACACATTTTCACATCATCATGGAGGCAGATGATTTATAAAATGCTGCCCTAATTCCACACGGACAAATACTATTTTGTTGGAAAAAGAAGGAGTGAGGAGAAAACCTCCTGAATGTTTACCAGTAAAAATAAGCATTCTGCCAATTTAGTCAGCATAATATAAACTAGCAAATATACACTGACCTATAATACACCACAAGCCATGATTTCTATTAGACTCTGGCACCAAATCTAAATAGGAACTTTCCATCTCAGCTCTAAATAGCAAAAACTGCGCCATGCTGCAAATGCTCTAGGACAGGCATTCAGACCCTCTCCTGTTCCTCACAACCGAAAGTGCTAACTGGGAAGCCCCCACAACCACTTCACTGTCCCGAGAGAGGCTTTTAGCAAAACAACCTCTCATAGGAAATAGTTTCAGATCAGTAAATTTCTGCATTTTTTTCTTCAGCCTTTGTATTTTGCCAGTAGAAACCTCTACTCCACCTATTTAGTGTTCACATTCTACATTTTAGAACCAAACGACATCATACCAGTTCCTCTCTGTGAGGAATATCCCTCACTTCTATCTGAAAGAAAGTAAGTCAATACCAATGTCAAAAGATTAAACTTTCACCACCTGAGGCTGGAGATACTGTCCTCCCACCCCTGCGCAATCACTCTGCTCCCTGCAGGATCTCCAATCCCTTCTGAAGACTCAAACACAAAATGCCATTACAACAATTACAAATTCCATGTAGGCACCTAACTCCTACTGACTTCTGAGCAACTCCTGACAGGAACACAGGCAATTTAAATATCCATGTAAAGCTAACTTGGGTGTTTACAAAAGACAAAGATGTCTAGACGTTGTTCAATTCAGTAAATTAGAAACTTCTCCTTTCCCCCTCAAACAGCAGTTAGGAACCTGATTGGCTCAACGGGATTACCTCAACGGGATTTGTTTAAAAAAAAATAAAATTCCATTTCCTATATGTATGGTAACAACAGCATTTACATATTAACATCCAAATTGAGTAGAAAATCTGGTTAAAATTCTATTGCTATTGTATGCTGGAAGAAACCTACTTTAAAGAAGTTTAGCAACATACCAGAATCTGAGCAGTACCACAAGGCCATTTGGCCAAAATTAATCCAATTAACAAAACTCTGAACAGGTCAGAGCAGTGAGTCTCTTGCAGGACAGACTGGCAGACACTGATGAGAGGGTTTGAGTGGCCAGTGCTCAGCGTCTTGTACAGCCTATCCTGCCTACACCAGGCAACAGAGAACAATGTCAAACTAGAGTCCAGACAACAGGGTAAGATTAGGAGGAAAATCTCTCTGCATTGTTCATGAGAATAAATTGCATAATCATGTACTGTATTTGTACTGCACCAGGAGTTCTCATGAAGCCTGGAAGTCTGATTAGAGCTAAAACTGCTTTTTATTTAATAAAATGGTGACTATTTTGCCACTACTCTCCTCCTTACCAAACTTGAATTTAAACCAGAGAGGCAGAAACCACAGAGGAGACTACTGCCCCAAACACTGGTTTATGGACTAGATTTGTCTCCCCCAGCTGACCACACTCCATGGAAACCAGACTCACATCACACAGCTGGCAAGACAACACTCTGATAAAACAACTGTGTTTTATAAAATTCCCCAAGTCCAAACTCCAGTCTTCAAAATTCATTACTGTGACGGCTTGTGTCTGCCCTGCAACTGAGAGCAGAGATAGCAAACACATTTATTGTGCCTCTCATAATGCTCCTCTTTGTCCCAGTCAGCAGCTGGTGTAAGGCACTCCAGATCTGCTGCTTTCAGATAGTTCTACTTACAACTATTCATACTAGTCCCTTTTTTTTTTCTCCTCTCTTTTTTTATTTAAACTGTTAGGCAACATGATAAAGCACAGACAAGCTAAACAAAGATAACACCGTGACGTAGTGTCTGCCTATAGAGCAGCACTGCAGCTCTGCTCTCAGTTGACAGAAGTCCATGCAGTCAGCAAGAATGTTCTTTATTTTAACCACTTATGAGCCTAAACTGAAAGTGGTACAAATTAACACATGCAAACTAAATGTTTGTCAAACCAGCATGGCTCTTTTCAGTCATACACACCACCAGGATTGTAAACAGTGGATCTTCAACTGTGTTTGCCTTTCTCTGGCAGTTCAGTCAGCTGTGTCTGTGTCCCTACAGAAACGTCCACGCAATACAAACATCATAACAGCAAAAGTCATGTTTTTACAAGTGTGGATTTGATAGCAAGACACCAGAGAAGTCTTAAATATGTCTGAGAACTCCAGGAGTTACCAAAGACTGGAAAAAAAAATACACACTATTTTGGCAGCTAGCTTCCTTCCTGACCCAGCAACTCAGTATGGGCTGCACTGAGACAGGGCTACTATATCCTATCCCCCCTCCCAATTTCCTCTCTCCCGCTGGCCACTATTAATGCATAAAGTCTGAACATTAATTACAATCCAGAAATGAAAGGCTTTGTCTTTCTAGCTGAAGATTGACATGATACAGACCTTGAGACAGACTGAAATAAAACTCCTTAAAAGCAAATTCCAGCACTGCCCTTGCCCATTTTATTTTTCTGTTCTGCATCTGATAAATGGATTTATCCACAAGAGTAAATTCCTGACAAGTTTATTAACTTCGGGAAAAAAAAAACACAAATTCCTCAGTTGTGGTGTTTGCCATCAGGGTCCTTACATTTAAGGTCTTGGATTGAATTAACATGACCTCAGGCCACTGAATTAATAAAATCATGGGCAAGAGCACTTAACAGACTTTAATTAACAGGCATTACCTTTAATTACATCTTCTAATACCTGCAGACAAACTCTCATTAGTAAAAGGAGTTGCCTCATGTTTCTTAGGGCCAGACTTTCCCAGAAATGGTAGTACATGGAGATCTTCAAGGGCAGTTTTCTCTACTGATTCAAGACCAAAGTTTAGCCCTTGTGACACATGAAACACTTACTGCTGAAAAGCTAAGACAGTCACAAAAGCCATCTGTATGTGCAAAGGATACTCCACAATGAAAGTCCTTTTATTTTCTATTCCTATATTTTAACAATCATGAGATTAAATTGCAAATAGATTGGAATGAATCAAATTGGAATTAATTTATAAACCATTGCATGTTTTCTTCCACTATCCCAAACACAAAAGTCATTCTGTGCCAACATAAATTGGGATAAATGGCATAAAAATTCCAATTCATGCACACACACAAAAAAATAAATCACATGATTTGAGATATCAAATACCAAGCAGGAAGGTCACCACAAATTACTCAATTCAACAAGTCATCAAAACAAGTTATCAAAACAGCAGAATCACAACACAGCACCACAGAATCAATGTGCAGATGTTGCCAGCTGTCTGGTTTGGGTGTCACTCCACAGCATACTGTACAGCGTAAGAGGATTGATATCCCTGAAACTGGGAAATTCCCCAGAAATTCAATCTGTGTGAAACAGACTACAGACAATTCTAGAAGTGTGTAATTTGAGGCAGATTTGCTTCCCTTGCTTGACCAAAGACAACAAATTAATCTGTTCAGACTCCTCAGAAGGAAATCTTTGGTTCATAAGACATCGTAAGCAGTCACAAATAGTATTATTTCTATAACTGCTGAACATCTTTATAACCTCCACTCAGACAAACAAAACCCCTTGTGTGAAATCACCATTTAGTACCACTACATTATTTCTGGATTGCAGCTTCTACAAAAGATATGATTTAAGCTGAGCTCAAATAAGACTTAATTCTGAGCAGTAGTATGTCACACACTGTAAATAAACTCACAGTAGTCTGTGTTTCCTTTAGAGTGCATTAAACAGGCCTATCTGGAGAGCATAATAAACCAGCAAGCCACAGGAACAACAAAAAATTTAGTATTAATGGCAACAGCCTAATCAAAAAACGCTGCTATGAAATCAGATCTTGGAAATAATTGTTATTATAATTGATAGATTTCTTTCAGCAGCCAACGTACTGATTCACTTATCTGACACATATTTTACTGACTTTCTGGTATGATAACAAAGAGCTAATTTAGGAAACCAGAAAGTCACATACACATGTACAAAAAAATTGGCAAAAGCCTGTTCTCCTCCGTTTACAAAACATATGAAAAGCACTTACTCCTGGAAGCAAGCTCTGGCTACCACTGTGCAGAGATTTGTATGCCAGAAAACCCATGGCCAAAACCAAACTACAGTGATTAAACTGACTATTCTGTCCTAGCTCCTCTGTCTGACCGTGCCTGCCAATGAGGGACACATTATGCTCGACTTTACAGGCAAGAACACAAAGCAGTGACCTCTGCATCCAATCACCTCCACCCACTTTTCCTCCCCTTTCAAGCAAAAGCCTGCACAAAGGAGCCAGGATTCAGGTGCAGCAGTGTCACTTCCAGCCTGCAGGCAGAGTCACCTGAGCATCCTCTCAAAAACACATGTTGTTAATCAGAGCTGAGCAGCACAGGTTAGAGCAGATTTACACTTAATAGGCCTTCAAACTTTAGTGTCTGGTTATATACCAAACACTAAATTGCAACAGGCAGAAAATGGCAAATTTGCCCCCTCAAAGCTAACTGTAACTCTATTTGCCCCTTCAAATGTACTGTGAAAAACCAACTACCTCATCTTATAATTCTCTCATCACATTGTAAAAGCATAGCTGTACAAAATAGCATTGCATGCTCTGTTACATCAATTGACTTGTATGGGTAACTGTCTCAGCTCTACAAACTACTTCACGAACATATAAAAGAAGTATCTGCTGACCACTTAAACAAAAAACTCCCTCCACTCTGCTAACCAGGTACAAACTGAGGAAGTCTTGGTACGTGGGGAAGAATTGGTAGCATGGAAAGCAGAAGGGCAGCAGATATGCCACAAAGAAAGCAGGACGGGATAGATTTTAATGCTTTGGTCTGGCAGAGCTCCTTAATGTTTCCTCTGTCAAACCACAAGTTTCACACCTCAACAGTTGTGACTGTGGGCTGTGTTCAGTTGCAACCCAACAATGAACTCAGGCTTGGGTCTAACTGTAGATCATGAGATCACTTCATTTATTTGCAGATCTCCCTTTAAGATAATGTCCCGTTTAGGTAACTCTTACAAAACTCTGAAAAAAAATGTTCCTTTCTTCTGCTTAGAGTACCAGTACTTAAGTAAACTATGGCTGAAATAAGATTCCAATTATCTGGCAGGCAAGATTTAAATGTAATCAATGCTAAACTACACTAATCTCCAGATGAATAGCACCAGGGTTGTCTACAATAGTTGTTAACATCAATGTCAAGAAAGGATTTCCACTGTGTTGGAGACAGAGGATGGGTTTTTGCTCAGGAAGTAGGGTTGCTCCCCAGAGCACACCTTTCTGAGCCTTTTTGCCAGTTCTCCCAGGAAAAACCTGTATCAACCATTTAAAGTCAGTTAAGAGGGACTAAAAATTAACACAGTCCTAACTTTATGTTTGCTCAGTGCATTACAGAGGCTCACAGAGAAGGCAAGCTCTGTGCTGAGCCCAGCCACCGAGTACAGCCCAGAGCAGGAGGCAGCAAAAGCCTCACTACGGTGTGTTCTTGGGCCACCTTGTACTGCCTTGCCCTGCCAAGCCAGACATGCTCTGGCACATGAGCAAAACCTCAGATAACTACAGAATAGTGGGCAGATACAGAGACACTGTCACTGTCTGGGGAGCCTCGTCCTGTGACTTCACATGGCCAGGTGTGCATGGGCCTTCAGGTAAAGGCCCTGACAGCCAACGTCCCCGTATACAACTGCCAACAGAGCACCACCAGCCCCATGCTGGATGCTTCAAACCTGACAGGAGTACCTTGCTGAAGCACCTGAAGAACAACTGCCAAACCCCTCGGACTAATTGTACTTCCTATGTAGCAGGCTGCAGATTCCTTTTATTTGGTGGAGAACAGTGTGACCCAACAAGGGCATCCCACACAGAGGAGGAGAGAAAAGAGAAAGGAAGACAAAAGGAGAAGTATCATTTACATTTTCTGCAGAAAACAGTACATTTCACATTCATCTGTTTGCTTAGTAAACATGGCATTCATATTTACTGGGCAGCAAAATGATACATGATCTATTTAACTCCCACAGTGCATTGATAAGCAGCTCTGGTGCATCACTACACCACACTACACATAGTGACACTGAAATTCAGTCACTGCAGTTCCTTCAGTGAGAGGTAATGTTTTCTCCTCTGTGCAGCTGAAATCTCTAAAGGTTCTAGGCAAGTGTCTGTGGACTAGCTCCATAAAGAAAGATGAGACACTGCCATTTCCACCTAGTAACCTGGCTGTGATGCTCATGGGACACACACATGAGAAAGCAGGCAACAAACACCAGTCTGATGGTTACAGTAATCCTAAGAGAGAAAATAGTTCCAGAATATGTGATGAAAACTATCATCGTGAAAAGTTTAAATCATAACCATATCATCAGGATTCAGCTCCCTTTGACTTATTTGCAAAACAATTATACAGCATTGTCTCACATTTCAGGGAAGTGGGTTTTAAAAGTTGGCAAATAAGATTTACTTTTACCAATGTGATAATGTGATTAGAAATGCTAAAACAGTATCAATAAAAAACTGCGAATGAAATAGAATTAAGGCAACATGTTGAAGATGTTCCTTTCCAGAACGATGGTGGTTTCAGATCTAGGTGTTCTTTCCTTTGTCACCCAGCTAAATGACTTACTGTGTTACATAAAAGACAGCAAAGCTAAACTGATCAAAGACCAGCCTGTCTTTCGGCAGGAACAATCAAAGCTAGAAGACCTGCCATCTATTTCAAAAGTAAATCAAAGTCACAGCAAGGTCACAATAGAAGAAGTTGTCAGACTGGGGGCTTAAGCAGTATTCCAGTGTACTAAATCATACCCTACAACTATATTTTCATGCTGTGGCAAAGAGACAAATAGGAAATTAAATTTGTGAAAGCTAAAATTTGAATAATTTCTCCTGTTCACGGACAGTAATGTAGGTGCTCAGGTCTGAAATGCCTCCTTCTGCTCCAATGCCTGGTATTTCATGGATATGATCCTGCAGCACAAATTAAGCTCTATTGCACTGGGATATGAGCACAGTCAGTATGTTCTACAGCAACCATGCTTAAAACATTAACTCTGAGATGCTCATTGGTAATGGGGTCACATTAAATTAGACCAAATACATTGTGCACTGTTTCCTTTGTAAGGATTTGAAGCAAAGGTTAAAAAAAAATTCTACTTATTTAAACTGGAGCCTATTTTTTTTGAAGGATACAAGCTTTTAGTGTGGTTTACTATAAACATGCTCTGAACACCTTTACTCACATTATTTTCCTTCACTACATGTGGAAAAATTCAGAGCATCAAGAAAATGAGCTTTCTAAAAGAGCTGTGAAATCTGATATTGTACTTTCAAGCAATGTGGGTTTTTTTATTTCCATTTTATTTTTCCCCAAATTCCTTACCTGGAAGGCAGAATGGCCTCAAGAGAGGACAGAAGTGCTTTAAAACACAAACACAAGCAAATGTACTCAAAATGTCAGCACAAGATATGCACAGGTGGGTGGCTCCCCGTGGATTTGGAATAAAGTAGGGTGGCTGCTCAGAGCACTGTGCTGGGTGCAAACCCTGCAAAGCTTAGTGCCCAGTTCCCTCACAGGATCCCTATGAGTAGCATAGAAGTGACCACATTCTCTTCCTAAACTGAGGTGAAATGAGCAAACTACATTTGGTCCAGTGAACAGAGGAAAAATTTCCATTTCCATTTTGGTTTTGCTACCTGATGGCAGCCTGTGGGAGAGGACCCCTCTGTGTGAGGGACACAGAGCCCCTTCAGCCAGGCTGGACAGAGTATCGAAGACTTTAATCCACGAAGCCTCAGAACAATTCCAACCCATCTCCCACAAAGAATCCATTGTAGAGAACAAAATCCCTTTGTCCTTCAAAATGGGCTCCAAAATCCCTTCGACAGAGGGAAAGCAAGAGAGCAGTGACAACTGTGCAGGGCAGTCAGCACTCTGAATCCAACAGCAAACCACAGGAGCCATTCAGATGAAAACAAGATCATCTTTTGACTATGCTCTTTACATGGAAAATGAGGAGGACGTGTCAGCTTGCCAGTTCCTTATGTGCAGGGTTTCATTGTAGCTGAGGGCAGCAGGCTGAGATACAACCCAGCCACTGCCTCAGCCAGTAGAAGAGAATGAATTCAGCTCATCACAGCCACTACAAGGGTGGATAATATAGGGCCTTCAACCCACTGGTTTGTATTATTCTAAGACACAACTCAACAGTCTCCCTCAGATGTTGCTCACATGTAGTGCCTTAGTAACCAAGAACTTGTGAAGGTTTCTTCTTCTAGAACAGCCCAGAGAACAAGTGTGGCTCATGAGATGAAAGGAAAGGATATCATATAATTTCTCCAGGGTGCTGGTATAAAGAAACATACATTAAAAATGTAAAATATCACCACTGTACCTAAAATGTTTGTCTGCCAAAACAAACAGAACAGGCACACACCACCACTAAGGAAAAAGATAAAATTAATCTTGTGCTTTTGACATAGCAGTTTTTAATCTTGGGTTCCTGACATGCAACTAAGATGAATAGTTTTATTGGGGAAAAAAATTGCTATGGAGAGATCTACAGAAAAATTTTAGCCAACCACATAGTACTAGAGCTTGAAAACCGTTGTTCCATTAGAAGATTCTGCTGTGAAAAACCTGGTACCAGAGAACATTACTAATTCCTCCCCAGAAGGACTGAAGGCAGTGGGTCTGGATTGACCCTCCCACCCAGTCCAACAGTCAGCACTGCTGCATGGTGGCTGAGATTTCCAGAGGGATAAAAGGCAGCAGCCTCACAGTGCCAGGGGATGGATGGGAGCACTGTGTAACTCAGAGCTGGGCTGTTTATTTCACAAGGATGGTGGTTTAGGGGGCCAAGTTGCAGGGTCACTTAAAATCAATGTTCTCTCCAAGGGGAGGCTAAGGCACAGAAGATAGAGGGAGGGATTGTGTTTGCTACCAAGAAATTACATGCTGCCTGGGCAGCCTTTCTCACAGTTTTCTGGGCACTGAGGGCAGGTTTTCCACAACTCTTGGAAAAGCAAGGAACAAGCAGAGATTCGTATTTTTGAAGTGATCTTGAGAGTCATGGATGAGTCCTTAGCTGAATCTCCCTTCTGATTAACTTAACTCCAGGTTCCTTGTCTATTTATTTCAAAGCTACAGAAGCAACTCATTTCTGGCAAAAGACAGCAAAGACAGGGAAGTGCAGATGGGTTGACAAAATGAAGGTAACAAAAAATGTCACTTGTGTGTCTATGACCCACCACTCACATCATACTATCTCCACAGGGTCCAGAAATTAAACCTCTCACTGCATTACTCTATCAGTCCCCAATCAATTATCTGTCAAATCCTTCCCCCTCCTCCTTGAATGACATACATCCTAAACATTTCTAGAGCTCATGCGAAAGATGTTCCACCCCATAACTAAGCAGACACTCTTAAATACCACAGTGAAGTTTTTCATGGAGCCAAACAGGAATTTTGGGGGCAGTGAGACACTGCGTCAATTAAAAAGTCTGGAAGCAGTGCTTCAGGTTATTATATATGGGATATCAGCTTGCCTGTTGCTAGCTGTGCATTGCACAGTCACAGTTGGACTATTCGTTGAAGTTTCTTATCCCAATTCATCTTCTGAAGAGAACGGAACAATTAACTGCCAGCATCCATGGGCACATTCCTCGCCGCAACTCCTGTGGAGGTCCTGTGACTTAGGCAGGGGAAGTTTTTCCATCCCACTGTTGTCTGTAAGGGTTTCTTCCTTCTATCAGCTAAAAAGACTCAACTACTTCCACTGAAAGAAATTTCATCATCTTAGTTTAGATGAGCTCCACTACAGCTGAACCACAGTCACAGTATTTCAGTCCAAAAGCTCCCGTTCCTCCATGACTGCTGAGCACGAAGGAAGCAGCTAATCAACACGGCATCAGCCTAAGCTTCAGTTTTTATCTGCTTAGCTGATTAATTACCATTTTTATTTGCACATCTCAAAACAAACATGTAAAAGCACTCTTTGTTTACTAACAGGCCACAGTAAGGCTCAGCAGCTAGAGCAAAATATTGCAATTGAGGCACTTGGAATGCTGCTGTCAGCTTTATCCCTGACGTAGGTGAGTTCAACAGCTCTTCCCCTCCCCCCCCCAAGTAAGGGTAACATTCACTGTTTATTTCATGGGGGCAGCTAAAAGCTGAATTAACTAGGCTTCTGTGAGAGCTAGGATTCTGCAGAAAGGATTAAAAATACATACATATATGAGTATTAAAATGTTTGCTATCAAACTTGGTTTTAAATGTACTCACTGAGAAACACTTGAAATCAAATAGAGTAGTGATCGATTTACAGATTAGCTGTTAGGGCAAACAATGTACCTTAAAGCAGTTACAGTCTCAGATATTTGGGTTTTTACAGATTTTTAAAGGAAGAGAACTTAATTTTTTTTTTCTTTTTGCCAAAGAACTAAGTTAAAAACATTGATTCTATAACATTAATGAGAGAAGCATTTTCTAAGATACAGAAACTAGTCAAGACTCTGTAAACATCTTTGCTAATGCTGGAATTCCTGTTTTTGACACCTTTGGTAAATAGCTCAGTGTGATGCCTACAGCAAGACAAGAGCAGAGTGTTCACCTCTTTAACTGCAGTCCTGGTTTTGGAGGATACAGCAGGAAAGCACGTCAGCATTCTCCCAGCTGGCTCGAGGAGATTTAATTTACACCAACCACAGAGTGACTGCGATAGCTCTCTGAGATGCCACAGCATGAAAACTGAAGGGTGGGGGTTAAACAAGCAGCAATGCACACCAGATGTCTGAGGAGGACATCTAAAAGATCTGGAGCACAAGGAAGCATATTAAAAAAAAAATAATCCCCTTCAATGCCATAACTCCCAGCTGGCTCGAGGAGATTTAATTTACACCAACCACAGAGTGACTGCGATAGCTCTCTGAGATGCCACAGCATGAAAACTGAAGGGTGGGGGTTAAACAAGCAGCAATGCACACCAGATGTCTGAGGAGGACATCTAAAAGATCTGGAGCACAAGGAAGCATATTAAAAAAAAAATAATCCCCTTCAATGCCATAAATATTTATACTAAATCCAAGAAACTGGCTGAGTTCAAACTTGTCCTATATGAATCATACAGCACTTCCCTCACCCCATCTCCATTTAATGTGTTCTGTATAAAACCACCACAAAGGAGGTGCCATAGTTATGTCAACCTCTTTTTCTATATGCTAAGAGCACTTTTTGTGGAGCTCCTGCTTTAGAAGATAATACTTTACAAAGAATATAAACACAACAACTAAATAGTCTTATCTTACTTGGCAAGCTCTTGTGTGGCATTTTCTGGCCTCCCTAGATGATTTAGATTCATAGAAACAGTTTCCTTTTGCCTGGACAACTTTGATTTTCCTTACAGGGCCATT
This sequence comes from Acanthisitta chloris, assembly GCF_000695815.1. Lineage (NCBI taxonomy): Eukaryota > Metazoa > Chordata > Aves > Passeriformes > Acanthisittidae > Acanthisitta > Acanthisitta chloris. The sequence goes on from NW_008654686.1 coordinate 146,383, forward strand.
TAATTACAATTAGCAAAGCATCATAGAGAAAACTTCGATTTAGTAATCTGGAGCCAAGAAACAAGAATTTTCTGAAAGGTTCTGCTCTGAAGTGTCCAAACCTGCTAACGTTACAAATATCTGAATGAACTCCCAGAAGTGAGACCTACTAAGCATCAGCAATTAGATAAAATTGGAGGTCCCAAAGCCATCTCTAAAGTGCAACCACAGTGTGTTGATGCCATTTGTAAACCAAGTAAATACTCACTCCTTCCCAAAGGTAAGAGCTATTCCAAAATATCCACTTAGCAGCTTTGGTTTTCACTCCTCCTAAGCAAAAGACAGCTGGGCACTTTGTAGACGGTAAACACAAAGGCTATTGCCAATCTGCTGTTCTGGGACTTTTAATTAAAACAAAACTTAATAAATATTCCAATATTGGCTTGTATTCCCATACAGGACTGCTATTCCTATCCTGGAGAAAAAAGGTAGGTTCATTTACTAAATCCCTCGCACATCTAACTACAACCCATGTTTAAAGGCAAAAAAAGAAAAAAAACCCAAATCATTTTTGCATGCTGAGGAGTAAATATTAAGTCTCACAAAGCAGGGAAGTGCAATGCTGAGTGGTTTCCATGCCTGCCCTGTCAAATGGGTTTCCAGGAAAAACTACTGCTTTTTAAACACAACTGGTTCCAAACTTTTCCTGGGAGAGCAAATATATTTCCTGGAACCTGCTAGCAACACTTGGAAGAAAAGGAGGAAAGTTATACACACTGCAATGCCTGATTCTCTCAGCTGACAGGGAACACTCCAGACTGATGAGAAGTGAAAAAGAACATGTCCTTAAACAATCAAAGACTCTTGTAACAATGTGTATTGTAAAAAGACAGGAGCCTTTTTTTTTTGTGAAGGAACTGAGCTGGCACCTACTTGCTGAGGGCAAGATTCCCTCCCACTCCATGTGCCACAAAGGCTGTAATATTCCACTTTATCCCAAATATTATGTACCTCCATCCACACACATCACATTGCAGATGAGATTTTTCTCCAAAGACAAAATGAGGCACAAAGGGTCACAAAACATTTTGAGAGGGAGAAGCTGGAGAGGCCAAGCACTGCTGTGTCCAACAAGTACTTGTTTTTAACACTAGCAACAACAAAGTTTCACAGCAAAATAAAAATGGAAAGTGTTAGTGCCACGAATTTTAGGCAAAGAAACATTCTAAATTCATGTTTAAAAAAACTGATACAAACAGTGCCTTGACACTCAGGGAAAGAAACATTCTAACCTCTTTCACACTTTTGTCCTCACCACCCATACTACTTTCCCACTGAGATTTTCAGGACTGACATTCCTACTAAAACTAGATCTCTGAAGACCTTTGATGAAGACTCAGTCCCTCACTGAGGCTTCTGGATGACATTTTCTTTGGCTAGAACCAATGCTGTGGTGGTCCCAGGCACACCATTGCCTCAACTTCAGCAAGGTTACACAAGAAGAAGCTGTACAGAGATCTTGCCTAACAACTGAAGTGTTCCAGACTTGTCTTACCTTAGAACCAGTGCCAGACTACTCCTGATATTAAGACTAAAACTGTTCCAGCTCCATCCATCTGTAACATGAGGTTCACAAATGGACAGAGATAACCCTAATTAAAAGCTCAGCTGCCTGTTCCATGCACTGGATGATCCATCTCTTCCCATCCCACTGAGGCTCCCAAGACACACACCAGTGCTCACCAAGATATTACGCCCACTTGGAGAGACAAGCAAGAGAATGTCCTCTCCCTCAAAAAAAAAAAACCACCCCCAAAAAAACCCCTGTCAGATGAAGCCCTAAGGGAAATGTTCCTGCAGGAAACTCAAGGGGAGCAGAGAGGCACTCTGGTGTGCATGTTACTGCACCCCCAGGCCCGCACGGTGCTCACACAAGGGTACTAGCAGTATGTATGGCACAGTCAATTATCCCCCCAGGGCAGGGCTGTCACTGAAAGGCAGGGAACAATGCCTCTGTGTGTCCAGCTATGCTCCATGCTGATTTGTAAAGCAATTTCCAGGGAGATAATACAGACTGCACGATGAAGGAAGGACTGGCTGGCTTTAAAGAAGAAATTAAACCCCAAACCACTCGTGATTCTTTAACGCTGAGGAAGTATAATACCATTTTTGTAAACACTCCTCCAGAAACTTGTGTTCACCACTACCTCACACTATTATCAGTGAGAAATTATAGGCTCTGTCCTGCTGGATTATTGTTAGTGTAAACAACTTTGCTAAATTGCTTGGCACACTGTCTGCATGCAGCATGTTAAAACTCTGTAGTCTATTCAGCCAAAATCAAATATAAAGGCCCATCTGTATTAATCCTCAAGAAGAAATTAATAGACAACCATTTTCATGCAAAGCAGATATTTAAAAAAGGCAAACCCAATACATATGGATGAACTTTTTCATTCATAATTTTAGATGCCACACAATGAAGACTGTTGTTTAAGCTTTCTTTTTTCTCTAACAGTTCTCCATACAATACAGTGCATTGTTCAGACTCTGGAGCAATTTAAGCTTTTTCAATGTCTCCTAAAATCCCTGGATTTATATCCAAAGAGACCTGGCACTGTAACAAATTTGACTTGTGAGTAACAAGTTACAGCCTTTAAGCAAATTGCTCATTAACACAGAATTCAACTTACTGCTACAAACCTCACTACCTTTCATCTCAGACAAAAAATGTGCTGTCTGTCTTATCTACTGAAAGTTGTGGCATAACATTCTGTTATATTTGGGTTTTTAATTTCCTTGTTTGAGTTCTCAGTACAAATGCTGAACTAGCACCAAGGTGAGGAAAACAACAGAACTCCAGAGGAAAAGAAAAAAGGTTAAGTATGACCTAAATCTATCTTGCCTTTGAAGAACAAGAAAAATAAACTGAATTTTGATGTCACTACTGAAGAGGATATTCTCAACTTCATGCTAGGAGGAAATGACTAAGAAAAGCCCAACTGTGAACCTGGAGCTCTTTGGTTTTCCCTGAAGATAAAAGACACTGAAAAAGCAAACCCCACAGAATGTTCTATAAATGGGGAATATTCTGTGGGTGTATCTTAATTTACACGGCTTTGAACAGAAACTTTACACTGTATTACAAGTAAGAACACTTAATTCACCGTGAAGGAGATTTTTATTCCATTCCCAATAGAAGAATAGTGTTAAAGTCATTTTATATATTTAGAAACTAAACCAAACTTTGGAGTTAATAGGAGGAACTGATGTTACAAACCCAGACTAAAACGCAAGGTCAGCAAAGAGAGCTGATGGAAACTATTCTTCAGAACTTAAGAAAACACATTTCATTAAAAAGCAAATGAAGTTAGCAGAATCTGTGTCAGACTCCTTGTCTGATGCAAACATCTGAATTGGCCTTTTGGGGAAGACAGACACATATTCAGAATGCCTTGCAGTACCCTGAGAAGACACACAGCTATGCAAGCTCAGTGCTGTGGCCAACTAACGCTTCACTGTTACAGGAAGTCAGTGAAATAATTATGTAATGTGCCACTAACTAATGTAAGCTGTCCTGAAACCAAAAAGGGGTATTTTTCTAGAGATCTGGATCCAATTTGCTTCATTAAAAAAATCCAGTCTTCTGCACTGTCCAGAGAACTCTGTATAACTATTTGGAGTGCTCCAAGTCTCGTAACATGCCTGGGGGATTTCTTAGCATCTTATTGCATTTCTTTATACCTTTCCCAGCACAGCAGTTCCAGCCCTGAGAATGTAGTAATAACCCAAAGCATTTGAAATTGGGAGAGAGAGGAAGGAAGACAGAAATCTGCCTTCCAACACACAACCATCTGTACACTCTCTCAGATAAACAACAGAATGAAATAAATCTGCTTGGAGACTGCACCTTCTCATACATATTCTATTGGAAACGAGGAGCCAGAACTTGCTGGCTGGCCCCTGCACGAGTCAAAGAGCAGGATCACCTGTGATTTGTTTTGTTTAACTCTGAGCACTCCATTACCTCACACACAAGGCTCTCTGAGAAAGAATATTAAGCTAAAGTTAAGTGAGTTTCCATTGCAAAACAAGATGCAGATGTTCTACCTCTGAATACATGCCCAGATCAAGTGCTTGTCATTTGATACGAAGCACTGGGAATGCCAGAGTGGTACAGAATGGTTCTGCTCCGTGGCCTTTGCACCTCAGCAAGGACAGCAGTCACCCAAGAGCTTTCTGATGTCTCTGAGCTCATTAGGAAGAACACAATGATATGAAAGCACTACTCATTAAACTGGCCATTGTTGATAACTGGCAGCAAATGTTGAGTAGGAGAATATCAAATGTATTCGTGCTAAAAATCAGCATCCAGATGCCGAGTCAACAATTCTCTAATTATTTCTTCTTTTCTTTCCTATTGCACCAAATATATTACAATAAATTGCTTGAAATGGTTCATCATTGCTAATATAACAGTCATTTTCCCACTGGTGAAGACTAAACATTCCCATTTGAATAATTTAAAAATTTTCTTTCACTGGAGAGGGAAGTAAAACTCAAATGTTCTATTTTATGTAACTTGTTAAAAAAACCCAAACCACTATGTCATTAAAAATTCAGATTTTCCTCCAAAAGCACTAATAGGAGTTGAGAGTATCATGGAACTTCACAAGGTGCTCAAAGCTGGTAATAAGATTAATAAAACACTCAAAAGGGCACAAATTATCAGTATAAAACAAACCCTGAGAAAAGAAAATGGCTTTATTCTGTGGTTTGAAGTTATGGACCCCCTTTCAAAAACCCTCTCACTTTATCTCTGCTTATAATCCTTTTCCTGGCTGTGGCTGTTTTAATTACAAGAGTGTGCAAAACTTTCCAAGTGTTGAGGCTAGACAGGCACCTCTAGCGATCATCAAGCCCAAGTCTCCTGCTCAAAACCAGGCTCAACTAGAGCAGGTTGCTCAAGGCCATGGTCCAGATGGGTTTTGAGTATCTCCAAAGACACAGACTCCACACCCTCTCAGGGCAACCTGTGGTAGTATTATACAACCTCACAGTGAAAAATAAAACAGAATTCTGTTTGAGAAAACAGCCAACCTCAGGTCAGGTTCCACCTACAAAGTTAAGTCTGCAACACACTGATACTTCTTAAAGGTAATGAGAGAGCTTTGAGATCTCCATTTCTCTCCCAGCCTCAGCAACAGGACACTTTTCTGTCCATAAAGCAGATCCCATAGAATCATCAAGGTTGGAGGAGACCTCCAAGATCATCAAGTCCAACCGTTAACCTGTCACTCCACTGTAAACTCTAAACCGTATCTTCCAGTGGCAGATCCAGTGGCCTCTTAAACACTTCTGGGGATGGTGATTCTGATCTATGTTAGTCACCATTTAGTCTCTTCCCCCAGACCTCCACAGAGTAAGCCAAAATCAGAAATCTGTTTTATGAACTAAACAGCACTTTGACAATGTTTCCATACTCGCTGGAGTGTGATCATGAATGACATGAGTTAGGCACAGTATGAGATGAAGACATAGCTGAGGTTCTTGCACCTACCAACCAAGGAAGACTATCCAAGGGCTGGAATTAACTCAGTAGCCTGGAGCTTACAGATAACAAATTGCTATCTGTAACTCTTGCTGGGTAAGAAAAAGCAGGACTTGTCTTGGGATGCAAATTATACTCTTCTACTTCATGTTGAGCTACAGGGCTGCCAAATGCGTACAGTGGAAGAATTTTGCCTGTTTCCTATGTAACAATACATCTCTTATCCATAAGCTGCAGCTACAAATCAGTGGCACACAGTTCCAGTAGCTTGTGCCAGAGGTGAAAGATTAAAACCGCTAGTAAACATCATAAAATGATAATGACACGTTTCACCAGCATACCAGTTACCTCCACAAGCAAAAGCAAGTGCTTCAAGAGAGAATCTCAGGGAACAAGGAACCCATCTCATTTAGTTCCTATGGCAGATAAGCCCATCATTCTTGCCTCTGAAATTTCAAAGCTATTTTACCATCACACAACATATTTGAATCTTACCCTACATCTTCAAAAGTACTTTTCAGGAAGGCATCTATTTATAAGTATTTTTAAGTAGTTCAAGGGTAGCCTACAAAAAATCCTAATTAATTGAGTTTGAAAGGACACTTTGTTGTCAATATAGTTCCTACCACAGCAGTCTTTGAAAAGACAAGATCCATCACTGCTGACACAACTCACTTATAAAATAAATAGTATGGCAGAGGCCTGGAAGATCTGTAGGCATCTCTAAAACACCCTTTGAGTACAGTGCAGATGTTACCAGTGTTTATACTTTTAAAACCATTGGGATATAAACACCTCACTATAAACACCACTGAAGTTTTGCTTTTCTTTTCTTCATTTTGTGTGTGTTTATTTTAGTGTTAAAAATGTTAACTTCCAGAATAAGGAAAATAGCAACAGATGTTTAAACTAAACAAGAACTGGTCCAGTAGAGTGTATTCCTTAAGCTGCTTTTGAACTATTTAAGCTCAGATCTGGTTAAATAACAATTACTGGAGAAGAGGGTGGGGAAAATGGGGACTGGAAAGAATCTTCCATAAATATCAGGCATAATTACAATGAGTTAAACTAATGAGCCAAAACTACAGGTCAATGAAACTTAGTCAACAAAGCACAGAAACATGTACTAGGTAAATAAAGTTTTGCATAAAATTCTATGGCCTTCATCAGAAGTTACCAATTGCTTCCAAAGAAAACACTTGTTACTGCAGAGTGCAGTGAAAAAGTTAGAGGATCCTGCAAATTGGGTTTCCTTTTATTTTTCTTTTAAACTAGTTTTCTTGCTCTGATGAAGAAAGCAGAGGATAAGAAAGAACTTGGAAAATCGACTCCATGGAACCTCAGCTCTATTATTCAGCTCAAACTTCCGTAAAAGAGTGATTCAAAGGAATATATACATATTTGTGCAGGAAAGAAAGAAAGAAACACAAGAAAAGAAACAGAGACATTAACAGTTGAGCAGGGAGCCCCTCCACTTCCTGAAGGGAAGAAATGTGGCCATGCTGGTTTAGTGATAGAAAAGACTGTACTTTCCAAAGTCAGATTCAGCTCCCTGTGTTCTGGCCTGGTCTTTTCCTGGAGTGTATGAACAGATAGCTCCTTGGCCTGTATGTACTACTTATTGTTTCTTTCCTGACAACTACAGCACGTTTAGTTTCCAAATGAACACGGAAAAAAAATGCTGAATCAGAAAAAAAAAAAAAAAAGATTTTTGCAGTGCTTGTGTGTGGCTACAGCAAAAACAGTTCCAGTGCCAAGCTGAATTAGCTCAGTGGTGCCTTTCTTTCCAGGCAAAGCCAAGCCATAACCACTTCTTCGAGCCGCACGTAGGTAAAACTCCACTAGATGAAGAAACTGATTTTGCCCTGTTACCTCAGACGCCTTCCCCCTACTCTGAGGAATGCCATCTGTTTGCAGTGCTTGTGTGTGGCTACAGCAAAAACAGTTCCAGTGCCAAGCTGAATTAGCTCAGTGGTGCCTTTCTTTCCAGGCAAAGCCAAGCCATAACCACTTCTTCGAGCCGCACGTAGGTAAAACTCCACTAGATGAAGAAACTGATTTTGCCCTGTTACCTCAGACGCCTTCCCCCTACTCTGAGGAATGCCATCTGCAAGGGAAAGTGAACTCGGCGCTGAAAGCACACCTTACCAAAACAAAAAAAAAGACCAGGAAAATCAAACGAAAAGAAATTCCTGCCCTGAAACAAAGCTCTGACAACTACCCGCGGGGTGTCCCACTCGGCCAGCGCCGACCCAGGGCGAACAGTCCCGCGGGCGAGCAGCGCTGGGCGAAGGGATCCGGTAGCAGCGATTTCCCGAGCGAGGGCACCATTACCTTCGTAGCACAGGATGCCGATATTGTTGTTCATCTTGTCCAAGTACTGGTAGTTCAACAGGTCCATCCTCATCAACAGCATTTATCGCGCTGGCGGAGAGCACCGTTCCCTCGCTCGCTCTGGGAAGGGGCAGGCGGTGCCGAGGC
>NW_008654687.1:0-501 GCF_000695815.1 Acanthisitta chloris
AGGGTGACACAGGGGGGCCAGCAGCAGCAGTTCCTTGCCCTGTCCAGGGCAGCACCACCGAGAGCAGCAGGTGTTGCCTGAGCACTGCAAAGCCCTAGCAGCAGGGCCAGGCTGGCAGGACAATGCCACCACACCGCTGGCAGTGGCAACACTCAGCACAGCTGTAGAGCTCAGCAGCTTTCCGGGAAAACCACTCCCAGTAAGTCCCATTCCCAAACACCCCAGTGCAGACAGGCAGGAGTGGGGGATGACGGCACCAGGGGGTGAACCAGTGTTTGACATGAGCTCACCCTGCCCACGCCGGGTGCCCAGGGAGGTGGTGCAGACACCGTCCCTGAGGTGTGCAAGGACAGACTGGATGTGGCACTCGAGGCCATGGTCTGGTTGGTGTGTAGTGTTAGGGCACAGGTTGGACTCGGTGGTCTCAGAGGTGTTTTCCAACCTGACTGTGATTTGCTGATCAGCTGGAAGGATCCAGAGCTGGCAGCTTGTTCTACCCAG
>NW_008654687.1:540-1715 GCF_000695815.1 Acanthisitta chloris
CAGTTAATTAATTTGATTCCCAAAGGCAACCAACAGGCTACGCTGATTTTTAAGTTGTCTAACAATCCATTTCCAGCACTTCACTTAGATTTATCATACACATTAACCAAGAACAAAACTCCAAGAACAGACTGACATGCAAGGCTCCTACTAATGACAACTTATGACACTCTGTGTTAGCCCTTTCTAATAGAATTAGGATGTCATGGCAGACACAAGTGAGAAACGAATCTGAGCCTCTGGAGGCACAGCAAAATTCATGTCAATCTGACATTGCTTCGTTCAGAGCTCAACTGTTGCTTTTTGCATTTCTTAGTATTTAAACAGAAAATCCCTCTCTGCCCAAACAGAAATTCCAAACAGGAAAGGAAAACAGTATGAAGTATGTTGGTTGCTATTACACCTCCAGGACCTGAGCCCTGGCCCTGCAGCACCTCAGGACACAGGGACACCCTGGTAACTGCAGCACAGAGCACAGACCCAAACTCTGCGGATTTTACCCAGAGGAGACACCACCACTGCCTGAGAGAGATTCATTACCTCCGTCCCCGGGAGTTCTGAGCCAGCTGAGGAAGCTTAGCCCACCTCTTTTCCCCTGGCTGTTGCCAAGGTGCACCCAACAACCACACAGACCTGCCAAGTTCCACCAGTGCAGGTGGCAGGAGGGGCACAGGCAGTAAAGCCTGAGCAGAACTGGGGAGACACAGCCAGAAAGTCCCATTTTTATCCCAAAGGCTTCTCTCTGGCAATTAGCAAATCCTTGCACGTGCAGGGGCATAGGAGTTTATCAGGAAGATAAACTCTGGAGTGTTGATGATCCCATGAATGTTTTATAACGGAAAGGGAAAGACAGACTCAGACTCAGGGTCTCCTGCCTGTCCTCTCTATCAGTGCTGCTCAGGATTTAGCTGTGCTTCCCAGAGGAGAAAGGCAGGAAAAAGTGGATCTTCCCAGTGCCCACTGGGTCTAGGAGGGAAATACAACCCTAAAGATCACGAAGTGTTAAGGCAGCACGTCCACACAGGGAATGGCTGTAACACTCCTAGGGGATGGAGCAGCTTTGGACTCGGGGACTTTGCCTGTTTGTTCTGTCCTAACTGTGCGGGATGTCAGCATGGTGAGACACCCCCGAGAGGAGAACAGCGCGGGCTGCCCAGCGCGGCCGCGGCGGCTCC
>NW_008654688.1:0-3797 GCF_000695815.1 Acanthisitta chloris
CGTGGCACCCAGGAGTGCTTCAGGGACGGCATTGTCAGCGGGTCAAGGAGGTGATCTGGTCCCTCTACTCGGCACTGGCGAGGCAACACCTGGAGTGCTGTGTCCGGATCTGGGCGCCCCAGTACAGGAGAGATGCAGACATACTGCAGAGAGTGCCACAAAGATGATGAAGGGACTGGAGCATCTCTTCTACAAGGAAAGGCTGAGAGACTTGGAACTGTTCAGCCTGGAGCAGAGCTAGCTTGAACGAGGATTTCACTGCTGTGCACAAACACCTGAAGGAAAGGCGCAAAGAGGATGGAGCCAGACTCTTCTCAGTAATAGTCAGTGACGGGCCTAGAGGCCACGGGCACAAATTGAAACATGGGAGGTTCCCTCTGAACATCAGGAAACACCTTTTTACTGTACAGGGGATCGAGCACTGGCACAGGATGCCCAGAAAAATGGTGGAGTCTTCCACCTTGGAGATATTCAGAAGTCATCAGGACATGGTCCTGGGAAAGTGGCTGTGGGTGGACCTGCCTGAGGAGGGAGCTTGGACCTCCAGAGCTCCCTTCCAACCTCAGCCGTTCTGTGCGATCCTGTGAATTTTGTGCATCTACAACCACGGCATAAATTAAGTAACTTACACAAATCTGAACAAGACAATGCACAAAATCATTCCCCAAACTCAAGTCCTGTGTTCCACTCCAGTGTCTCAGGCATGTGAGGGATCACACAGCTTTACCTCTGCAAAGACTTGTCTACCAGAAAAAAGTCAGAGACTACTAAAATACCACACCGTGACACATCTTGCACAACTCCTGCTTTGCTCATAAAGCCTGTTATTTGCTTCTTCTGAGCCAGAAATACTTCACAAATGAAGAAGGTTTCCACAGTAGTCAAAAAAGCCTTCTAAAGTACCGTGTTTTATACAAGCTTCTTCCTGTCACATTCTACTTTTTCCTGTAGGAGTAATAGACATGATAAAACCTAAGAGTTCCAGTCCTCAGCTATTCTCCATTTTCTTACCTGCTAAAAAAAATCTGGCTATTAAGAAGAATCCCAATCACACAAACCCAAACCAAACCAACCAAAGAAAGAAAACAAAACCAAACCCAAACCATACCTAGATGACCCTCTTCATTCTATGATGATGATGCTCATCATCACCAGCTGTCCATAACTGCTGAGACAAGCCATTTTTCCAAGGTAAATTCTACAAGGGTATCCAGGTTACCAGCATCTTCATCATCTGTGGAAGATGCCAGTCACACCCTTTTGACAACTATCCACCTCTGTTTTTTGTTCTCCAGTACACAGAGCTCTACTTTGCACTATGCCTTCATTAGCCTCATAGGAAATGTTATGCAGAAAACAGTCGCAACATTCTTTTGCTGGAGAGACACTGGTTTTATAGCAGCTATTTAAAGACTTGTTTTTCTCATTAATGCAGTATGCAGAAAGCATTGATCAACATTAAGGTTCAAAGGAACATTAAGGAAATATTGTGTTTTATTTGAAAAGATCAAGTTGATGATGACATCCTTCCTATTATATGTATTCTCTCGGTAACACAGATGTTATGGAAATGCTACCAAGCATGCTGATTTTGTGATGCACCGAGCAGCTACAAGTCCCTCTTACAATCAGGAGGAGCTGTGAGTACCATCATTTAGGTATTTCTGTACGGTCAAAATTACTGCTCCAATTTGTATTTTACTCACATGCCCAACTCCTACGAGGGGAGAAAAAAAAATCATTACATGTCAATAACTTCTATTTATTCCAGCCCAAACTTTCACCAATAATGAAAGGTGCAGTTCTACTCTTAACTCTGGTGGCCCCAAGAAAAAACAGCAATGGATTTGCAGCCCAAATACTTTTTCATTACCACCTACATATACAATCATTAGCACTGAAGGGAGGATGAAAGTTGCAGGACTAACTTTTCAGCACATGCCACACACCTATGTCAGACAGTAGAGAAAACACATGCTGCAGGACCTCAGCACTGCCTGGGCTGCTCACCAGTCACAGATTCCTGCTCACACTGCGACACGAAGACCACGCTCCTGCTTTGTCTTGTCTCTTCTCTGCCGTAACTTCTAGGACACATAGCAGCACACTAAATGCAACCCAATCAAACTGATCTAGTTCTACAGTTCAGCCTAACCATAATTCTGACCACTGCTTGAAACAATTGTCTTGTTCTTTTGAAAAGGGAGCAAGTCCATTCTTCATTAAGTCAGGAACTGCAGTTTAGCAACAATCTGAAGGCTCTTGAATAACAGAATCTCTAAGCACCTGCATGGTTCTTTGCAGTCTCACTGTGATATCCCACGGTCTTTGTGGGCAGCATGCTAAGCAAATGGTGCATGCTGTTTTCCTCAGAGCATGTGGGCTAGATATGCATCCAAAAATGCTACTACATTTGAGCTCATCAAAAGCTGCAATTAAATAAAATCTCTCAAAACCAGAAAATATATGGCATGAGTTAATGAACTTCTCAGATATAAAGAAGTGATTCAGGCAGAGTAAACACTTTTGCTGCATTACTTTAGGTCCTCAGAGGCATTTTAGGTCACTGCATCTCAATTAACTTCCCAAGAAAACAATTCCAATTTGAATAAGAGAGACAGAAAAAAGACATTACTGACAATAGAGAAAAGCCTACTCTGATGTCATGGTGCTGTATTAATTGAGTCACAGACAGATTTCCTGGAATTCAGGTTTGAAGCAGGAAAGCAGGTGATACAGAAAGAAGAACAGCTGCGTGGTGAATCGCAGAACTTCTTCCAGATGCCAATGAAGTTATTACTGCTGAAAGTTAAGATTTCCCAACTGCACCTTAACATATTATTTAGCTCCAAAATGTTCCCCTTCTCCATCTTCCCTCTCACATTCCAAGAATGGCTCTGCCACTTCTCTCCAGTACCATACTATCCCTAAGCACTACACCAGGACTTCAAGGATTAGCAGTACCGACCAGTGGAACTAGACACTGTCTACATTGACCATGGATAGCTTCTAGCCTATGCCAGGTCACTTAAAAGAGGTCTAACATAGCATACACATACAGCTTAGGCAGAAATAGTACTCTCATTTCTATTAGAAGTAAACCTCATTAACTACAATAAAGAGCAACTATAAAGGATATTGGAAAGAAAATTCGTCTGCATGGGATTAGAAGTTTGACAAGAGTCCCCTTAAACAAATCAAAGTAACTCCACAATAGAGAACTCAGTAACTGTGTTACAGAGCTGATACAAATTTCTGGGTAACCTTGTTCACTTCTGACAAACCATCTCCACAGTTGGTGAGAATTTATTCTCTGGTCTCAATATAAATCACGGATCAATGGTTTCCCTCGCTCCGATGTCAATGATGCCCCAGCAGACTACAACCAGCAAAACGGAGAGGTGCATTACCTACGCTAAATGGAGGACACAGCAAATAGTAGAAAAGGAGTTCTTTTTTGCTTAGTGTAAAATTGTACAAGAACCTGTAACCACAGCTGATTTGTAAGCAAGTGAAAAAGCACAGTTTAACAAATCATAATAAAGAAGTTGAACTCAGAAAATACAGATTTATCTCCGTCAAGAGGTGAAATTGTCTCGGAAAGACCCTTGACTTGGTAAAGGCCACTTATGTTGGATTAAGCATCAGCTGTACATCTGAAGATTTTTACTTTGGAAAAAATTCCTTTTAAAGTACCTACACAACTCATTGCTAAGATGGACACGATTCGCCCCCTCTCCCCGACCACTGGTTTTGTCACTGTGTCTCTGCGAGGACTAGAGACAGCCCCATCCAGG
>NW_008654689.1:0-2642 GCF_000695815.1 Acanthisitta chloris
GCTCACAGGGAAGGTGCTCCAGTGCTCTGAGCAGCTTTGTGGCCTCTTCTGGCCTTGCTCCAACAGTTTCGTATCCTTCTTGTGTTGGTGACACCAGAGCTTTGTGCAGCACTCCAGGTGGATCTCACCAGAGCAGAGCAGAGGGGGACAATTCCCTCCTTTCCCTGCTGCCCACTCTCCTTTGGCTGCAGCTCAGGACTGGGTTGGTTTCTGGGCTGAGCTCACCCTGCAGCTCATGGGGAGTTCGTCATCACCAGCACCCTCCCAGGGCTGCTCTCAATCATTTCTCCCCCAGCCTAGAGGTGTGTCTGGGGTTGCCATGACCCAGGGGTAGGACCTTGCACTTGGCTTTGCTGAACTCCATGAGGCTGTCACAGATTTACCTCTCCAGCCTGTTGAGGTCCCTCTGGATGTCCCATCCCTTCTCTCCAGTGTGTGACTTCCCAACACAGCTTGGTGACTGCAGAGAACTTCCTGATGGAACATTGATCTCACCATCCATGTCACCCACAAAGATGCTGAACAGTGTAAAATCTGTTGTGGAAGAGCTAAGTTTGGTTAGACAAGGACAGAGAGCTAACAAACCTACAATATTGTGCTCTTGTAACAAAAATGCACCAGCAGTTTCCAATGCTCAGACGCTGTGTCATGTGTTCTTTGTGTTTTCTCTTTTGGGGGGAAATAGTTACTGGGACATTACTCTGTTAAAGCTCCACACCAGTATTTTTGGCTGGGGAGAATAAATGGCCCTAACAGAGCTCTTTGCAAGCATTCTAAAAATGTGCTTTTGTAAACTAGAATATGAGCATGGGAGGCTGTAGCAGGTTACTCAGCTGTACAGCAGCATTTCCTCCAAAGAAATTAACTGAATGCAATGATCTCTGACTGGTTTCTAGGACCTGAGGGGGAAGAAGTGAAACCACAGCAAAGCCAGTGCTGCTGTTTCTTAAAACAGGGTGTGAGAGGGATTTGGAGAAAGAGGATGTTTAGGCAACCTTTTTTCTTGTGTGTGAAGAAAGAGAGAGGATTAAAAATGGAGGGAACCGATTCCTTTAAGGTATTTGTAAAGGGAATAATTAGAAGTTCTTTTCTTATCTCCTTTTCCTAGAAGGAAATGTCCTTTTGATCTGTTAGGAGGTTTTTTCGTGCACATGGAGGAGGACAGCAGTAAGACAGGGACTCCTGAGGGATGGAGATTCCACCCCTGCAACTATCCTGGATTTTTCTTGTGTGTTCCTGCAAGAGGAATGCACAGCAGCACCAGAAAAGCAGTTCCTGATGTTAGATCCTGCAGCGAAAGTCTTTGTGTGCTTCTGGGTTATAGGAATCATGAGAAGATGATAGGTGAATGATCCACAGATGTTGGGGAGGACAAAACATCTCCCAAAAGCGGTAGTGGAAATTCTCCCTCCATCCCTGGGTGCAGGATATGCATGAGCCCAGGCCCTGGCACCACTCCTCTCCTGGGATTGTGTGCTTGACCAGCAAAGGAGCTGCTCCAGCTCATTCCCAGGATGGTTCTCTCCCTAAGTCACCCAACACCTTCATCTTTATTTTCATGGAGATGGTTTTGACCCAACCTCTTTCTTTCCTGGTTACAAACCCCTCATCTGTGAGAAGTGCCTCTGTCCATCTCTTCCAGTCTCTGCTTTCTGTGACAGGACTCTGTCCCCATCCTGGGATTCACCTGTGACACCAGGAGTCTCTGCCTGTGCTCTCCTCTCTTTCTGGCTTCCGAACTGGAGACTCTGTGCCCTAATTTGTGGAAGTTGTGAGTGCTCCTGACATGTTCTTGGCATAGCTGGGGAAAACTGAAGTCCTAGGAATACCAAATTTAATAGGTAACTCTGTTTTTATCCTGTGCTTTCAGTCCTCTCCTGCAGATCAGTGGTACAGCCATAGGGTGTCCTGCCCCATCTCACACAGGAGCTGTGGAGCTTCCTCTGATGGAGTGGAAACCCTTTCCTTGTGAGACACTCTAAAAAGCAATTAATTATTCTATTTTCCAGTCAGAGTTTAAATTCAGACAAGTAAATAAGACCAAAACCAACATATTATAGACTGAGTAAAAGCACAGCTGCTCATTAAAGGAATTTCATCTCCTCTGTGGCCCAAAAAGGTGGGCAAGTACCACGTAATTGAGTCACTAATTATCACACCAGAATACTGATGTGTAAGCAGGACAAATTAAAGCTAAATTCTGTGTTCTGAGCCTTCTGAGTCCTTGACTTTGCAAGTGTAATAATATATGAACATATTAAGTGCAGTGTGTATAAAATGCTGTTAATTGCTGCTAATATAGATGTTGCTCTTCAGAAAGTTCTTTTCATAGAAGGAGAGTCACTAAAGTCCTGGAAAAGTCCCATTTTATGAAAACAAAGAAATAATAAACATAAAAACACTCAAAAAAAAAAAAGCTTATGTGTGTATCTCTATCTCTATCTCTATCTCTCTATCTCTCTATCTCTCTATCTATCTATCTATCTATCTATCTATAAATCCCTCATCAGTCTTCCTAAAATACTAAAGGGAGCTTCTTAATGGGACCCACACAGCCAAAATCAGAGTGAAGACCCCAGAGAAACGTTTAGCCAAAATCTAGCCGAAAAGAGTTTTGGTTAGTAACCTGCTTAGCCACTTGG
>NW_008654690.1:0-8303 GCF_000695815.1 Acanthisitta chloris
TTCCAATCCTTACATTCTATGATTCTATGAACAGTGGCTAATTATTGTACTTTTGTTTTACTATATAAATACAGCTTTAATAATATGCCTTATATTAAGTCAAAAAGAACAACTAAAGCTATATTTTTCTGCTTTTGATGCTTCCATACACATTGTTGCAAGCCTTCAGCATTGTGTTTCTTGGAGTTGAGAAGCCTCAGTCTTTTGGAAATGACAGGACATAGCAGTAAGAATTTTAGAAAAACATTTTAACAACACTGAGATAAAGCAGTTGAACAGCAACTTTCTCTATATAGCCCAGATAGATACACATGCATTTAAAAAATACTTTTATTTTACAAGTCAGATATTCTATTTACATTTTCCTACATATACTAAACAGTGGACTTATGCCATTAGATTGACATACAAAAATGGTTTTTAAACATGGCCATATTTCCACATTCCTGTGTGTTCCTACAGATTAAATCCCCAAGGGCACTAGCCCAGATTA
Source organism: Acanthisitta chloris (assembly GCF_000695815.1). Taxonomy (NCBI): domain Eukaryota; kingdom Metazoa; phylum Chordata; class Aves; order Passeriformes; family Acanthisittidae; genus Acanthisitta; species Acanthisitta chloris. Next base: position 494 of record NW_008654690.1, read on the forward strand.
TGTGCACATTAAATAAGTCCTTTTTAAACCTACAAATTTGCCTTTAGTATACTAAGTTACTTGCTTTCCCACGCTACAGTAACACTTAGGGCAAAATGAGGCTCAGTCAGCTCAGCCCTGTTCATGTTTCCTTTTTTCATCAGAGTATTCCACCTTGTTTCAATTAAGTTACAAATTAGATTTTTAAAATTAGATTGCAAATTTTAGTGTCACTTTTTTGGATTTACACAATGAAACACTCAACAGTTTGTTCAGCAAATTAGAGAATACTACACACATTCATAAATATTTTAAGTTGTTCAATTGTAGAATATGATCTCCTATATTTAGGCAATGAGGTACAAGAACTTTGGTACAAGTGTTGCAATAGTGCTTATTCTCACTGGTTTCTTTCAGAAGTCCCTGATTTGTCCATAAGTTACGTGCATACAGCAGACACTTCTGATCCCTGTTGTGACAGGACTTTACTTGCTGGTGGAGGCTTGTAGAACAACACTGCCATGACCACAAAGATAATTGAGATGATTCTGCAAGCAGCACCTGAATGCAAAAAATAAGAGTACTTATTGCTATCACCTTTAGTAGTAGACACAGTGTTTCAGTCATTCATGAAGTTTCATATGGTGAGTTACACTGTAAGATTGAAATTCACAGCATATATTTACATCATTTAAATCACAGCATCCATTACAGGCCCTTCAGCCTGTCCTCAGTGTCTGGCAAAGCCATGGAGCAGACCATCCTAAATGCGATCACACAGCACCTACAGGATGGACAAGGGCTCAGACCCAGCCAGTATGGGTTTTGGAAGGGCAGGTCCTGTCTGACCAACTTTTCCTTTTATGATCAGGTGACCCACCTGGTGGATGAGGGGAAGGCTGTGCATGTAGTCTACCTGGACTGCAGTAAAGCCTTTAACACCGTCTCCCATAGCATACTCCTGAAAAAGCTGGCAGCCCATGGCTTGGACAGGGGCACTCTCTGCTGGGTTAAGAACTGGATGGATGGCCCAGAGAGTGGTGGTGAATGCATGCAGTTGGCGGCTGGTCACTAGTGGTGCTCCCCAGGGGTCAGTGCTGGGCCCAGTTCCCTTTAATATCTTTGTTGATGATTTAAATGTGGGGATTGAGTGCACCATCAGCAAGTTTGCAGATGACACAAAGTTGGAGGGGAGTGTCAATCTGCTGGAAGGCAGGAGGGCTCTGCAGAGGGAGCTGGGTATGCTGGAGAGATGGGCTGATTCCAACGGGATGAGGTTGAACAAGACCAAGTGCTGGTCCTGCACTTTGGCCATAACAATCCCATGCAGTGCTACAGGCTGGGGACAGAGTGACCTTTATACAGTTAAGGGAAAGTAATTGAAAAATGCCAAGAGGAAGAAAACTCCTCAGACCTTAAGCTGCCAACACACCAAGCCAGATAATCATAGAATGGTTTGGGTTGGAAGAGGCCTGAAAGATCATCTAGTTCCAGCCTCACTGTCAGGGCAGGGACATCTTCCACTAGACCAGGATGCTCAGGGCCTCATCCAACCTGGCCTTGAACACTTCCATATGTGGACCATCCACAACTTGTCTGGGCAACCTGTTCCAGTGCCTCAACACCCTCTCAGCAAAGAGTTTCTTCCCTTTATCTAACTAAACGCATGTTGTGAATTTAAATCCATCAGCCCTTGTTCCACCAGTACACTCCCTGATAAAGACTGCCTGTATATTTTTCTTGCAGGCTTCCTTCAGGTACTGGAAGGCTGCAATAAGGTCACCCTGGAGTCTTCTCTTTTCCAGGCTCAACAATCCCCAGTCTCTCAGACTTTTCTCATAGGAGAGGTGTTCCACCCCCCTAATCATTTTCATGGCCCTGAAGCCAGACTGAAATGTGTGCCAGTCCCTTAGAATTCAGTAAATAAAGTGTGACAATTAAGGGAGACCAAAGAGTAAAATTATTTTGTATTAAGAAGGACTTCTAAGTAATTTTTGAGTCACTTAATGTGGTTTTGCTCCTTCCATAATATTTTGCTTTTAATAGAAATAGAATAGAAAAAAAAGGCCTTTAAAAACCACTGCTACTGAAAATTAAGTGTAAAGTTCTTTTTTTAAAATAATTCCCACCTAGCAGACAGGGTCAGTATATTTATTACCTTGTATATGTACTTAATATTAAAGAAGTTACTTACTTATGCCCATCAGAAGGTAGGCCATTCTTTCGTTGTCATATACCCAGCAGGCTCCTTTAGCTTTATATTCATTAATATCCCACAGAGTACAACTGCTGTCAATAGCAATGCCAAACAAAATTGGTCCTGGAATAGTACCTAAACAACACAGTAACATGTGAGAATGTTTGAATTACTTGGAATAATCTTCCTTGGTCTTCATGCATACAGTGAAATGCCAAGATGGTAAGGAAGAAAAAAAGGGAGAACCAAACAATAAACAATTAACCAGCATACAAACATTCACACAGCAAGTGCGCCCCTATCATAGCTCTTAATATGTAGGGTGCATAGGATGCCAGTTAATTCTTCATACAGCTCCCACTTTATCAAGCAAGTAGTTTGTTCAAACACTTGGGCTTCTTATAACTTCCTCAAATAGAAAAGTGATTAAATTCAGAGGTGAAAACAGCCAGTCAAGGAAGCAGGATTTTAGCCGAAAGCAACGTGCCTTTCTTCATATCATATACACTAACCTGTTCCAAATGCAGAGAACTAAAACATTATTACATTAATATGTTCGATTATATATTTCTTTCTATCCCTCAGATGTAGCTAAGCTTCCAGGAAAAATTTCACCAACAAAATGAGCAGTGTTTAGAATTATTCGTGCACAGATTTTACTAGATCTGTGTGATTTTTGATACAATGGTGTGTTATAAAGAACAAATGTCTTGCATTCAAGTATGGCTAATTTTATAATAAATGACCCAGGTATATTACTGCATGTCTACCTAACGTATCCAAGGCCTAAACTGTTCTCAAGCTAACAAGTAGCTACGTCCTCACTAGGCCTTCTGCCTACAATCTCCATGTGATTCCTCATATCTACAGCACAAATATGTTGCTGTAGACTGCTAGGTGTTGCCTTCTTTAGCCACAGCCAATACACTAACTTCAAAAACTTCTATCAGCCCACACTGAAGTCAGGAGTTAAGACTCTACCATAGATATCTTAACTTTGAATAAAACAAAACAGAGAAGTCCTCATACAACACTCAACACTACCTCCCAGCTAACTGCCACCTTTGAGGATGTTTGCTTTTATTATGCTTTATTGGTAGAATGACTTATATAAATTGGAGTTTCAATACATCCAGCAAAGTAGAACTCACACAGTTAGCAATCTGACCTCAAAGGAGAGGGAATGGCTGCAGTACTAAATATTGACATAAAAGTCCAATCCGTATCTGTGTCTTCTCCCAGTCTTAAATTAAATATGATATTTTACAAGTATCTAATACTAAAACAAGAGTTAAAAATATGCCTGAGAAAATTCAAAGAAGTGCAAATCAGAAAACATCTATGTTTATCTTTGTTTTATTCGTGATTCATCTGACTTATCACAATGCTTAGATTTAGAATTTAAGTACTAGATTTCCCACATTAAAACTCAGTAATTATTTGTCTACAATTTGTATAAATGCTAAAATTAGTCAAAGGAATTGTAAGAGAATTGAGAGAAGGGAAGACTCTACCTATTCACTTTAAAATATATTGGCATGGCCAGTGAGGTTACAACTTATGAGGCAGTGTGACTTTCTTTTAACTTCTGGATCTTCAGATGTTAACCACATGAAGCTGTTTACTATTACATGGGTTTTTCTTATCTCAGATTTCAGAATAAGCCTTCTTCTGAGTAAAGTAACAGCAGTTGTCTTTTGCTTAAATAATGACAGTTTGACATCTTTTGTTTGCACTGATAAGAAATTTGAATCCAGATGGTACCTTAAAAGTGCATCCTGTAAGTCAATGACAGGCTGCTTCAAGCTCCTCTGAAAGCTTCTTAATGCATTATTTATAAGTCTAGAAAATGTCAAATAAGTAGATTATTCAGAGGCAAATATTTCAACAAGAAAGTCATACCCAGAAGTCGAAGAAACACTGACTGTACTCCAAGGGCAAATGAGCGTTGTTTATCTGGTACACACCTGTAAACAAGATTTGCTGTTTAAGACACAGTAAAAAAGTTATAACTGTTTCATTTCACTGCTCTGTCCCTCAGTGAATATGCTGTGCCCTATATCCCCTTTTAACCTGTTAATTGCAGGCATATTTATAAATCCAGTGGGCAGAACAAGAATCTGCTCTACTTCAAGTGATGTTTAGACTAAAGATACAAAAACAAACTCCAATTGCCCATGAAGGAATTTTAGATTTAAGTATCTTAAGAAAACAGTATAAATAAAAAGTTAGCTTGCTACCAGCACCCTGATATACTGTTGAACAATTTCTCCACAGAACAACCACGGAAATGAAGGACAGTGCTACAATGCAACTTTGCCACTACTCCTAAAGCAATACATGAATTGCTAATAGGCTCCAGCACAGCACAATGTGTTGTATTCCCACAACCTTTGCATATAGTCACCTGCTCTCACAATTAAACTGTTCTGGTCTATGCTATACGAATCAATATATGGACTTTATTAGAAGCTTACCTCTTACCCATCTTTTTTCAGATATTTTTCCAGGAACAAACATGTTCTCCTGACAGTGTCTTAAAGATACTACCATAAAGGTTAAATTTAACCCACTTTTCTAATTGATATCATTTAGTTTCAACACTTGTCTTTAACAAACTGCACCATGACTTTTTTTTAATCAGTGCTGAATAAGACTGAATTTACATATTCAGAAGTTAATTCCACATTCTGCAGTATATATGATGATTAGCCGCAGAAAAACATTCAAGGTGAGCAGTTTTCAGCAGTCACTGTTAGGATCCAACTACCCATAAAGGCCATTAAGGGAGGGAGAATGAGTTTTGCAACATGCAGATGACTATTTCTAGCACTAGAACACTGTCATGAACATATGAGTTTACATTTGAAGTTGCAGAAAAGTGGTCTGCTGATAAGATATCAAAATATACTGTAAAACCTACCTGACATTTAGCCATTTAAATTAGGTTTTGAACACTTAAACTACTCTACAGTCCTTTCTTCCATAAAACCTTTTTCACCATTTCAACTAAAGTGTACAAAGATTCCAATATCCAAATGCTACTGCTTAGAATTAGCTAAGTAATACTGTGTCAGCTCAGTTTTGAAGATAATGCAACACTTATGCCCCCCGTCCCCCGCCACTACTATGACAAGCTGCAAATTCCGGATTTATACCAATCCTGAACAGGAGGCTACTAGAAAGCACTATTGTAGTGTATCATTTATCCTTCACCCTCCTGCTAAAGAGCATCAAGCCACACCCCCACAAAGTATCACATGTATCGTGTATGCATGCCTATGTATACTTTCGATCTGGAAGTATTAGACGTACAAGTCAGACTTCAACATAGAGTGAAACAGCTCTACATTCAGAATGAGGACTACCTATTCAAAAAATAATTATTTAGCTGTCACGAATATGAATTTCAGCAATTTGAAAGACAGCCACATACGCACTATCATACTTTATATTAATGACCACCATACATACAACATCAGTACCATGAAAGCTAATCTATAGCTCGTGACAGACTACTGTTTTTCAAGTCACAACTCTGAATTGAGACAGCAAACAAAGGTTGAGAATACAAGACTGATTGCTATTTTTTCTTTTCTTGAGACAGTTTGAAATCGTGACACTATCAATACGTAAGCAAGTCAAATATTTTCGTCATCCAAGCACATAGCACATTTATTCCTTCTTGCTTTAGCTAAAACAGGCAAAAGTGCTCTCAAAGAGTGATTTTGCTACAAACAGGAAACATTTTTTCATTTATTTTTATAGACAAACAATTACTACTAACCAAATGTGATAACAGAGAGTGTGAACAGTGGTGTAATCCTCTGTTTCAAGTACTGCCTGCTTACTACAAAGAGTACTTCAACAGAACACACTTTGTGCACTGGTTTAAGTCCATATTCCAAAGCAAAACAAATAGACGAGTATTTCACTGATCTGAGTTTTCACAAAAACAGTACCTCATTTTCAGCCCAGAAAACGTACCTGAGAATGGCCACAGTTGTTGGAGTAACAGACATAAAAGTAAAAGCAACAGCAAAAAAGAAGAAGGTCAGGAATAAAGGTAAAAATACACATTGTGTTGGACATTTTCCAGGGACAGCATCATGGAGAAAGTCTTCTGAATCATTTTCTCTTTTTGATTTCCCAATACAGGAACAGTTGTGGTATGTCTACAAATAATTTAGAAGACAAAATTTAGCTCCAAGAAAGAAAAAGTAACACTACTTAGGTAGATATTCATTGGCTCTGCATCGTACATCAGAAATATAAACCTTGAATTTACCATATGTAAACAGGCCATCTCCTGATGATCATGTGACACCATGAACCAGTTTTAAAAATCAGGGTTATCAGAACTTGACTGACCCAACTCACCTCAGCAAAAGTTATTTTGGGTTGGGTTTTTTTAATCTAAAAAGACAGTGATGGTCTCCATTTTGTGCGCAGCAAGTTTTTAGGTATAAGCAAGTCCAGAGGAGGGCCATGAAGTTGATCAGAGGGCTGGAGCACCTCTCCCATAAAAACAGGCTGATAGAGTTGGGTTTGCTGAGCCTGCAAATAAGAAGGCTCCTGAGATACCTTAGAGCAGCCTTCTAGCATCTAAAGGGAGCCTATAAGAGAGCTGCAGAAGGACTTTTTACAAGCACATTTAGTGATAAAACAAGAGGGAATGCCTTTAAATTGCCAGAGGGTTAGATTAGAGATTATTAAAATATTCTTCACTGTGAGAGTGTTGAGGCACTGGCACATGTTGCCCAGAGAAGCTGTGGATGCCCTATCCCTGGAAGTGTTCAAGGCCAGGCTACATAGGGCTTTGAGCAACCTGGTCTCATGAGAAGTGTCCATGGCATGGGAGGTTGGAACTTGATGATCTCCAAGGTGCCTCCTAACCCAAATCACTCTTGACAGCCTTGGCTACAAAGAGACTGTTTTTTCCACTGGGCTGTACTTGAGAGGTAGAGAGGTGAGCTCTGCTTTCAAGACCTAAGAAGAAGTAACAGAAGCAATGCTGGACTGCTTTTGTAAGCAGCTGAACAAATGGAATAGTTCTATGCTATTCATTTAAATCCACACAAGTTTTTCTTTTAAAAAAAAAAAAAAAAAAAAGTGTGTCAGTGAAGTGCAAAGTTTTCGTAGCAAGAAGCAGTCAGTCTCCTACATTTTCTCCTGGATAATACCTCCTCTCATTTACCATTGCACTTTTCTAATATAAAAAGTACCCAGGGGCATTCCCTGAGGCAGCTTGCCTGCCTTTAGGATCTTCTTACACTCCTCTCACATCCCTATTCAAGAGTTTTATTGTACTAGTAGAGACAAGCACAAAAAGCGTCTCAATTCTATGAAGGCTTGATAATAACCAGCCGCTTTCATGGTTTACCATTCCTACATCAGGGGTAAATGACATTCAAGTTTTGGAAACTCACAGAAACAGGTTGCATTATTCTGAAAGACCTAGATAAGAAATGCAGGTGATGTCAAAGCATTTTTTACTTTTCTGACTGAATGTACTTTAAGTAGAATTGTCAAATTTAACATTTTCAGCATTAGAAAGTCTGGTAGAACTTACATTTGCAAAATGACATTGCACAAGTGAGAAACATTGTGACTGGCCAATAAACTCCAACAATG
>NW_008654690.1:8361-10144 GCF_000695815.1 Acanthisitta chloris
CGGTGTAAAAGCTTCTCCCTGAGTTCCTTAAGAAAGTAGGAAAGTTTCTCCCAGTCAGCCGGACCAGCATAGAGAGGCATGTGGCTCAGCCCAACATAGAGTAAAAAAAGCCAGCCAATTACCAAAAGAATTGCACAGAACAATGGGCCTGAGCTGGCTTCAACCCACATATGCCCTCTCAACTGCTGGGGAGGGTCAGCATAGTGACAGTGAATATGTTAGAGGCCAGTAACAGGAGTCACATTAGTACCACAACTGTGTACTGAAATTGCTAAATTTTGCGATGTGTATTGTGTTTTCAGCATACTTTGCATTACTCTGCTAAATCAGATATTTCATGTAGCATCAACTGTCATCATGTAAGCAAGTTTGATATTGAGCATTACACCTTCACAAGTGGAATGTCTAAAATGGTCAGAGTATATTGGAGTCTGACATACATCACCTTTTATTCTACTTAAACATGTATTTCCAATCCACATCAATTTTTCTTGTAGTAACTACCACCTAGATTCAGAAATACTGTAATTTCCTGTCATACTGAGGGAAGGATGTTCTTGATACAGAATGCATTTTGAGGAAAACCAGAACAGACCATGTCAGCCATCTTCATTGCATAAAGTACCTGTTTCGTGTTGTTCAGAAGAGATGATGTACATCCTGCAAAGCAGGGAGAAAAGTACTGGACTTCATCTCTGCCACAAACTGGGTAGTACATGGAGCGCAAACATCTGCAGTTAGCGTTGCATGGTGCTGTTAAGTTATATGCAGTGCCTGTTCTGAAAGGTGGAAGTTAATAGGCTTTTAATAAAGTAATTTAAAAACAGCAGATATGTAAATAAGTAATGCAGTATTTATAGCATAATACATTTCAAAATATTCAATTCAGGTTATTTATGCACTTAATTGTTTAAAAATAAGCAATGTTCATAGCAGTTACAACTCTAGAGGGAATTTCCATTTATTGCGTACATAGTTGTTTTTATGCTAATGTTCCTTTCACAGATTATTCCACCGGTTTCCTTTCACAAAACAGATGACAAAATTATGCATCTCAGCCCAATTCTTACCTTACACCATCTTCTGCTTCCCACATACTTAATTATTTGAGTTTCCTCAAATTAATTTTTTTTTAAAAAGCAACAAAAAACAACAAGATTACAACCATTATTTGGCATTGTTTATTCTAATGATCATCTTCCAAGGTTTTTTTCCCCATTTTTGATTCAAGTTCAGTTGCAAACCCGCCACATTTTTACTAATTTTTCACACCCGTATGCAGATATCTAAATTCTGCAATCACCAAGATGACTGCACATGTTAAAAGCAGAGTGCCAGGCTATACAAAGTCTTATCACATCCTAAAGGACCTCAAAGATTTTCTCTGGCTGTTTAGGGAATAACTACTGGCTAATAGTTTAATTTAACTCTGCTTACTATACCTACTCTTAATGTAGGTATTTACTTACAGTACAGGCCATAGTATGGTTGTATTTGTGGTAGACTCACTATATTATGAAAAATCAATTTGGGATGTGTGGTGACTATTTTAAGTCATAATGGAAGAGAATGAAAACACCCTTTGATTTTCTAATAGTATTTAATTAATAAGTAAAGAAATTTCACAGGTTAAGCGTTCAGTCAGCTAAAACCAGATACCACCACTTTTCTAAAGAAGGCTAGCAGATGAGGCCATTGAATGATGTTTAAAAGTTCTATAGATTGGATATTCTTTCACAGCACAACGAGGAGTCCCAGACACTTTTGTGAATGAACAGAACTA
>NW_008654690.1:10191-28232 GCF_000695815.1 Acanthisitta chloris
GTTATATAATATGCAAAAAAATAAATCTTTGAAGTGCTCACTAGTCAAAATAAATCATATTCGTTCTGCTTATAGTCAAATTTAGTAATAAACAGCATTACCACAAACAATATACTGCTTTCATTAACACATTAACTCAAAAGTGATCCTGTACTCATATAGTTCTGGGACTAAACCTACAAAATGTCTCCTCACCCTTCCAGGCTATTTTTAACTGAAAGAGAATGTCTGCCATGAAGAATTTCTTGAAATTCTCCACTAAAATGAATCTGCATCAATTTCCAATTTAACCCTCAGAGCAGTCTTATAATTTATTCTTTCAAAAGCATTTCTTCAGTGGCATAAGCAGGAGTCAGACACTAAAAGACACCACTAAATATTTTATTGCTTCATGGAAAACAGTTTCAGAACTGGCATTATATTAGTGCCACTAACTACTCAGATGCAGGTCACACGCCCAACAAAGTATAGTCCAACATGCATGATTGAATTAGATAAAACTTGGGCTTTGAGGATTTTTTTTTTTCAGTCACCAGTGTAAGAATTTTGGTTTATTCACTTAGTTTATGCTCACCTTCTGGAAAAGGAAATACAAATGAACGGTTAATGTATCACAGCACTAAATATCTATTCTGTTACAGATCTGGAAGCTGCACTGCATTCAAGCACCACTGCATTCAATCACTACTGTGTCCAAGTCTTCTGAATTTGTTTCATTAACCTAAGCTTATTTATTTTACATTTGGAGATGGCTGGGGGAGGGCTTTCGTGTTGTTTTTTGATTGGTTGGTTATGGTTTTGGTTGGAGGGGGGGTTGTTTGGATTTTTTGTTTTGTTTATTTGTGGGGTTTTTTTCATTTGCTTAAGAGACGCAAAAAAATACCTGGTTAGTCTTTCATGTCACTCTACATTTTTGGGAAAATTTTCTACTATTCATCAATTTTATTTGTATCAATAATTCCCATCAGGACCTAGGAAAACTAGCTGCCATCACGTTCTGTGGTGTTTGTGCACTTAGTTGCCTCCATAAGTGAGATGTGACTTTTCATCATTTTTCTATTCTTACATGATAATTTTAAGACAGTAAAAAGGCATAATAATTAATCAGACAAAGAAACCATATAAGCCTAACTATTCATTAGATGCTAACACTTCTAGGAAAAAAATTATAAACAATTTGCATGTGCATTAGAGGCTAGAAAGCCAATTTCCTCCCCAACCCATCTTCTGCATTTTCACGATGCACTTCATTTTATTGTGTCAGTAAAGGGCAACACTCCTCCGACTTTAGGTTTGAATGCCTTTTTATGCATTGGAGCAGAACTTACAGATTCTACTTTTCTACAAGACAGTGGTACATAGCCCTTTTCTAAAATGGGGGATTTGGGGAAAACAATCATAAGGCATTGCCAAGTTATTCACCCAGTTGCACAGCACACTGGTCATTTTTACCATTTTATCAAATGGCAGCTAGGAGTCCCTAGCTTAGCAGAGTTATTTTGCACAGCAGCATGTGGCTCTTTGGCAGACCCTCAAACACCTGAAGCTGCCTCTGGCTCTGTTAATTCATGACAGACTAACTGACCAATTGAGAGCAGAGTTTTGGAACAGCTAGCTGCCTTCCTCCTGCTTTTAAACAATGCTTGCACTACAGAAATGCATACTTTTTGTAACTAGGAGAATCAAAACATTATCATCTTACAGTTATTTTCTTAATAAGGCATGATTTGACATTTTCTAAAACATAGCACTTATGGTGGTGATTTCATCACATACATTCAGTGTCGATGTTTTACATATGGACCTAAAATTTCCATCTAAAGAAAGCTTATCCTTGCAAACATTTATCTTTAATTTTATTTCATTTTACTTTCACTTTTCTGACTTTCTCCTCCTGCCCTACTGGTTTCCAGAGTAAGCTTTGTTCACAGCAACAGGAAGAATACATCCTAGAAATTACAACCATTACTACGAATATCGAAAAGTGAGCGACACTCTATATTCTCATTAGGCATAATTGCATTGTTTAAGGGGAAAAAAAGTACGTATTGTTTAGAGAAGTCTCTTGTATACACGTTAGCCAAAATATTTTGAACTATGTTACTACTTAACCATATTACTCCACCCATTATATTTTAAAACTTTGTCACTGAGCTGTGTCTGCATTGAATTTCTACCTCTATCAGACAATATACAGGAAATAAAAACAGAAAGCTGCCTTTGTAAATGAAGGCAAGATGTGCTAGAACTTGATAATAAATTAACATCCGCTTTTCTGCTGAAGAAATTGCAATCAGTTTAAGCTGCACTGCACCTCAGTGTGCTCTTATGAAACTGATGACTGCTTCTGGGAACAAACTGCCCAGATTGACAAGAGTTGGCTAATAGAACAAGATAGAAAAGACATTACCTCTATAGCAATACAAAATTAGCTCTAGTCAATGCCACGGCTACTACATCTACAGTGGTTAGAGAAGCTGAGATTTTTGGGTGAAGCAGGACTAGCCTGCTCAGAACATTTTACAGGCAAGGCATCAATATATTTTCTTATCTATTACAAGAAGATTCCAAGACAAAGTTTTAGAGTTCCATAAAACATTTTGGTTTCATACATAAAGGTAAAATGCAGCATTTCAAAAACATTTGTATTCTGTGATGTAACCTATTTAAACATTAACACCAAACCCAAGAGTGCATTAAAATATATTTACCCATTATATGTTTCAGAGACACCTGCGAAAGGTTCATTCCTGCATGTAGCAAATAAAAACACTGTGTTTAATAGCAGGGCCACTGAGCAAGTACTTATCATGAACTTGATTATGCTTTTGCAATCCATTTTACACTTGGAAACCAAGATGCCACTTATGACTTGGCCTAGTGCTGCTGCTGGAATTAATACAAGCCCTAGAGGAAAACAAGACACCAGCAATTATATAATAATGCAAGATATAATTGTGAAGTAATTAAGACTGAAATTTTATGTTAAGAAAAAATATCACAAGAGTTATCTGTAAAATGCAGTTTGTGTGATGCCATTTTCAAACCATACTACCAGAATCTGATGGCATGAGTAATTTATTCTACTATTACACCACCTTTAGCCTTTTCAGAAGTTTAACTTGACAGTGTAATCTATAATTGTCCAAAACCCAACTTCAACACAGCAAAACTGGATTATTTAGCAGCACTACATATTGGCCATGAATCTCTGAACACTAGTAGGCCACTTCACGAAAACAGAAAATGCTCTTACATTGCTCCAGTGTTTTTTTCATATATTCATGTTCATTGTTATACATGTGTTATGAATTTTCTAGTAACAGGATATAATCACTATATCCAAGAAACAACACAAGATGTAATCAGGAAATCTACAAATAGATTTTTAAAAGTTTAGAGTATTGGGTCATAGTCCATATAGGCCACAATGATTTATCCTCTTTGCACTACTAGTATTCCAGATAATGACTGAGCATCTATATATGGCAAATCTAGAATATGACACTGGACTCAGTACAACTTGCGCAGACATGAGACAGTTAACTTTGAAGACAGGTACAATGGTAAAACTGCACAGGCCACAGACAACCAGTCAAAGGCATTTTAAACAGTTGTCATGGCTATTGGTAACACTTAGACTAGCTAGCTCAACATCAGTGCAGGTACATTTAAAAAGCACTATCAATGTTTTCAACTCAAAGACATTCAGGCATGGTCTATAGACAAAAAAATCAACACTCAGTTTTCCACTTCAGTTCTGGTCTTTGTTTAACAATTAAGCATGTATGCCAATGTATCTCCATGTAAAACTTGAAGAAACTATGTTTTGAAGTAATGTGTGAATAGTACTACCTAGTATTAGCCAGAGGAGTAAGTCATTCAGAAAGTCTCTTCCAAACATATTTCTGCTGGAATAGCAGAACATTGCACCAGTCTACAGCTGAAGTAACTTAGCAAGACATATTCCAGAAACATCAAGGCTGCCATATTGCAAGCATCTGCTGGCCATTATCAACATTATTGCCTTGATCTGGTTGCTTCTCTTGAGAAGTTAATTGTGTCAGTTAATCACATGACCATACCTAGTGCAGCTCTTCCATCAGATTTTTCTGTTTCTCCAATACTCAGTTTTTCATAGCCTTAGCCTGCTCTACATATTACTTCTGCATACCAGATAACAGGAATAATTGACAGAAAGCCAACTATAGAAGCAGTTAACATAATAGTTCTATAATATATCCTGATTAGTCATTTCATTGTAAACTATCTCCCTGTAATGTTATAGTGAAATTGGAGAAGAAAAAGGCAAAGTCAACTCCTTATTTGTGATAAGCACTGCCTTTTTTCCAGCTGCCCTTCATACTGATTGCTTTAGTAGGGACTAAGATGCTAATGCTCCTTCAGCTGATTTTAAATGAGGAAAATCAAATGTTTTCACCAAGAATAAGAAAGTAATAAACTACAGTTCCAGCAGTACACAAAATTCTCATTCTACTTGGAATATTAGTATCAAGTCTTCAGAACCTATGGACAACAAGTAGACTTGCACCCTTGATGAATTAAGCACCAGAGTTTTCATAGAACTGGCAAGAATAATATAAAATACTGCTTCTGATGTGAAAACTGCATTCCATGTAAGTACATCCACAAATATCTCACACAAACACAAGAAATCCATAGAATCATCCACCTATAATGATAACTAGGTGTTTAACACAATAAATTTAAGATTTGCAAACAAAAAGCTACATTACCTCCAAGAACTGCAGAAAAGCTTGATGACTTTCCAAACTGATTTTCTATGAACTTTGGTAGAAATGTGGCAAATCCAGCAACAACTAAAGCTTCTGAAGAACTGGCTATTATCAAACTCATAAGCACTGGATTCCTCAACAGTATCTATGGGGAGAAATTAGCATAATGCTCAGGAAATTATTTCACTTTGGCACAAAACAGAAGTCACTATTTTTTTAAAACAGGAACTGTCAGGCAGAAGTTCAGCAACATGTTTTTCTGCTTCAGCAATCTTAAGTATCAACAGAATGTATATGCATTGAATTATCAGTAGCACTGGGAACTTCCCTACCACAACACGATAAAGAAGCAATTACCTTTCTAAAGGCCTATCTGTTACCTGAAAAAGAATTTAATTTCTCAGAATATATCTGTTTAAGAAAATTTCAGAAATCCTTACCAGGAGAGCTATAGGAAAGTCTTTAAAACTTTTTCCAATATTCTTTGTCTGAACCAGTGTCTCACTTCCATCATCGTGAGTTTCAGAGAGTTTTTGAGCCCGTATTTTTGCTGTTCCTACAAATGGACACATTTATTGACAATGAAAACACTGAATGCCCACGATCTTAATGTCAAAAAGGCACAAAAATTAGTGTTTTATTTACTTCAGAAACTATTTCAGACGGCATAGGTCTTCTTATTGTTCTATTGGTACACATCTATAGAAAGATCAATAACATATTCTTACTGAAAAAAAATTGTTGAAAGCATCATGTTTCCACTGGTTGTAATAAGAAATTATCAGGGATATTGTTAAAATTTCAGAGCATCCTGAAGCTCATCAATTTTATTGTCTATTAATCATTCTCACATTCTCCCCGGTTCCCTACTTCAGTGTTTGTTTTCTCCATTTCTCTTTTGAGAGAATCTCAAATCTTGAGATTAGTAAATTCTTTTGTATGCTCTTCCAAGGGACTCCTAGATAATATCTACCTCATCCGAAATTATATTAAAAGTATATTTTCTAGAAGACTGCTCTGGGATACTTTGATTAATGCTTGAGTATTCCACTCAAACCAACAAGTCATTATAGCCAAAGACAACAATGTGTGAGTTAAGGCAATGGAATTTCCATAAGATTCTCGACACATAACACAGCAGCTTTAAATTGTCCTGGGGCCTTAGCTGCACCCATTTTTCAAACTTTCACCATCAGTTTCTATGTTCAGGTATACCTATTTCCAGTCCTACTCCTACAACATTTTATATACACAAGATACTCTCTCTAGTCCATTTGCCTTGTTTTAAAAGCTCATATTGGAAAAAAAAAAAAAGGCATCCTCAGATTTTAGCCAGTTAACCAAGAAACACAATCAAGGAGGAAACATTCAGTCCAGCAGTCTATAACTCACAAATATAAACAAATCTCGCTTCCAGAGTGGCCCATCATTGCTAAACTTTTACCTGGTAGATGCTTTGGAAAGCATGAAAAAGGTATTATAAGAAGCCAAATGGCAAAACAGCATGCAAGGAATGCTATCCACCATGCTCCAAGCCAACGTGGGTCATCTGGATCCACCTTTGTACTGGCAAAATAATTCAGAAAATTTCAATCAGCAATTTCAGTTTTCAGTGAGCTGGAATATTTTTTTTTTAATACTGATTTAATGGAAAGCCTTTTAATACTGTAATTTTCTTGTTTTCTGCATGTATTAAATTTATTGTTTGCCTGTTTAAAGCACATTCACTGGGTCTATAATAATAATAATACTGCATTCTACCAAACATAGCTTTCAACTTGTAAGTCAATGTCACTCTGATTTAAAGGCTACTCTGGCCCTGGTTTCAAGATCATGAAACATTATTAAGATATTGAAAAAGCTGGATTTAGAAAGCCTCTTCATAACCAATGCATCAAGCCAAAGCCAACACAGCAGTTCAAAATGCCATTGTATGGATCTGAAGGCCCTAAAACACAGGAAATAAAAGTGTAAATTAAATTGTTGGCTTGGATAGTATTACAATTTACACCATTTTTTTTAATAGTGGACTGTTACTCAACTGGTAGACTTTCTAACAGTCTCTTCCCTACCAGTTAAGCAGCACCTCCTATTCCTCATATCCCAACTCAGGGAAACTTCTTGCACAAGCAATCAGTAGGTGCAGCTTAACCCTAAATTGCATTACAGAGAAACTTCCACACACAGTGGAGTGGCTGCTCACTGTGGAAACTCACTTGCTTGAAGTCTTGAAGAATGCAACTTATTACCAAGTTAATGAAGCTCTTAAAAATGCAGTATTTACTGAACAAAAACTCTTTCTCCTCACAGGGAGAAAGGTTGAAGATTTTAATACAAATTATGAGGAAAAGAATCTTGCCTTTCTGGGATCTGGATATCAATATAAACCTTAAGCAGCTGCCCGCCTAAGACATAGCCAACAGCTGGACCCAGCAGAGACATAGCATAGCCAATTCCTAGAAGAGAAAATACAGTAAGTTCACCATAACTTCTTTTTTTTAAAGCTTTCTTTCAATGAAATTCTTAAATCAACTAAAGACCAAATGGTTTCTGTAATTCAACCTGTTCTTTCATTGTCATTACTTCAACTATAGCATGTTGAAGACAAAATTTATACTTGTGCCTCAACAAAATTTTTGTAGCTCTCATTAAATGCTGCAACTCAGAAGTTCAGCAAAAAAAGTTTTACTGACTGCATCTTTATTAGATTGTCTTTCACACATTTCGTGTCTACAATCAAAAGTTAACTGATGTAAAAGTCTAAGTGAAGTTAGGAGTATCAGCTGTTAACAGTGTGTGACCACAGTCTTAAAAACCTATTTATTTTTACTTTTGAGTGTCAAGTTGTTTTTCTAGATCTTCCAAGACCAGACCCAGAGTTTCATTAAAATGTCTGACTCTGGAGCAGCATCTGCCTTAAAATACAAAGCTAGGGCTCGACAGCTCCTGACAGTTCTGAAAAAAGAAAACGACTGAATAAAACCCAAACACAAACAGCACATAACACAAACAAAACCAACCAAAACAACTGAAAAAAACCCTGAAAATAAAATAAAAAAAAATTAAAACTACTGTAAAAATAAAATAAACAACAAAAAATCTGCAAAGCTGCAGGTGCAACCGTACCCTACTAAAAAGCACAAGGTTTTCTCAATGTCATCATAGCCTCTTTGGCCTATGAGACAGATTTCTGTGACAGCTTAGCACTCACTGCTAGCAGAAGCACTATCTCTGCAGATTGAGGCTTGCAATGCATAGTAACTAGAGGTGTCTAACAATTAGTAAATATGCATTCTGCTGCTGATATTCTATGCTGCCTCCCCAGGCTGAAGAAACTGGATTTCTCATGTTTCCAAAGTGCCTGGATCCTATTTAGACAGCAAGAGGGAATGATGGGGGAGGTGGGAAGGTGAGAAGTGTGCAAAGAGGGGGAAGCAATTCACAAGGAAAGACTCGAGTAAGTAAAAATAGATATTGAGTAAGAATACTCAGGTTTTCCTCTATTTTGGAAATAGTGGCATGCTCATAGGATCTTTCTTAGTTCAGTTCACACTCGTTCTACAGAACTTCAAACTGAACTTCAAACGAGTCTATTTTCTCCAGGTCACTCAGTTTAAATTGCCATTTAGAACTGCTTAACTTTTCAGTGGCTTTAGTTGTAGATGTAGCAATTCAGCAAGAGCAGAACCATCCTCATGAAAATGCACCCAGATTGGAAGAGAAAGAAACTACCAATTGCACCTTTACTATGAGTTGCAAGCTCATAGTAACAGTGCTAGCAGCTATTTACACAAAGTTTTATATCAGGGTGGGGTTTTGGGTTTTTTTGCTGCATTGCACATGCCTTCTTGCATTAGGCAAAGCAACACACTATACTTTAAATCCTCAATACACTGTATGAAAGCAAGAAAAATAATTAATGCTTAACATTGCTACCTGTACACTCGCTTGTGTTCTAGTTTTGTTCTATAAGGCAGAATGCACAGCTCTTCCAAACTCAACAGTTACCTGAAGATTGTGCATGCATTAGGTTATTGTAAAGGTCTTTTTTAAGTATTAAAGCTGACACCACTCAGGCTACTTCTTGATCCCCCAGTCATGCAGACAGTCCTCATCCTGCTCTATCTATTTCATTAGCTTCAGGGTTGGGGTGGAGGGAAATGAAATAGAACTGCAGTAATATCTCCCTCAAAATAAAGAAACCTCAAAAAATAAAACCAGTCTTTGTTACTTAGGGTTTATCATATGCAACTATTCTATTTGCTGGCATCAACTGAAGTGCTAGAGCAGACTAAGACCTAAATTGCACAGTAACTGATGTAGAGACACTTTATGCACGTAAGTAAACAAGACTGATTTAATTAGGTAAGTCATTTGGGAGGCATTGCAGTCTACAATCTATCCAGACAAGGTGTTATAAACAGTTTAAAAGTTACCTATATAAAGGGAAGACTTGTGTTTTGGAACACTATCATCAATAAAAGCTGTCCCCAGAGTATATAGTGGAGTTCCTCCAACTCCCAGCAGCAGCTGTCCCAGGATAAATACATACAGATAGTAGGAAAACGAAGACTTTTTGCTACCATTCCAAGTGAAGTTGGTAGAGGTTGTTTCTGAAATCTGACATGTATCTGAAAAACAGAGGCAGCAAGAATTTAAAATTCTGTTACCCAGGTCATCACAGTCCAACAGAAGAAAAGAACAAAACCTGCACCAAAACCTAAACTACAAATGAAGTGCTGTTATGTCAGACTCCCATTTTAAATTTCACACCTATTAATATATCCTATATGGCAGTGCCAAGCATTCTATGATATTATATCCCCCCAAAGAAATACTATTATGGCTTGGTTTTTGTTTGTAGACGAGGAAGGCACGATGAATGAAATAACTTTATTAAAATGCTTTGGCTTGCTGAAAACTTTATTGGGCAGATGTATGGAAAAAGAAGAAAACAACCACCCGTGAAACAGTTATTCAACAGGCTCAAATGCTCCTAGGTAACAGACACTTCATTTTGTTCTTGTACCTTATAATGGTTCTAAGGAACACTAACAACTTCCGCTCTTAAGTGACAGAAGTCTGAGCAACCTGAGGAAAACTGGGCTGCTGCAAAGTATAGTCAGTCATAGGCAAAGCTAAGCCTTCTTTCTCATTCACTCTTTTGAGAAGTGCTTCCCCAGAAAACAAAAACACCTTAAAAACCTACACCACTGTCTCTCATAGAGGACACACTGCCATGTCTCCAAAATGAGAAGTTAATTTAAAGCCTCCGTACTGGTGCACACACACAGAGGACAGCAGTGGTACAGCAGCATAAGGTTGTGTCTGCTCCTATAATGTTTGGCACTACAAGGCAGTGCTATCACTGCACATTTAGTAACAGACAGTGCCAAGTGAGAAGATGAAAGAGAGGAGCATGATTCTTTCCAGGTTTTTTCACCCTAAGGAAAAGGATAAACCCATCAGTTTGGTGGAAACAAGCCACAAGGAACAAACATATGAAAATACTTTTCAGGTCAGACAAATCAACTGATTTAATTAACATTATTTTGCTACAAAATTATTACCTTTTTCCCCCCCTTAGGTCCTTCTGCATTTGAGAACACTTTACTCCTGCAAACAAAGGGCAAGCTCAATCCACACTCTGGGACATAAAGCAAATTGTCTACACTGGTGTTATAAACACATCTCTGGGTTTTATGATTACTTCTTGTAGCACAAAACAAGTGATACCATGCTGTTGCACAGAAACTGGCCAGCATAAGGGCTAAGAAAACCTCAGCTCAAGAGAAGACATTAAAATTTTGCTTCCTTTCCACTTAGAAGAATTCTGGGTAATCTGTCCCAATGTTTGACTGTATTCACAATGAAGTTATTTACCTTGTGTCAAGGGAAAAACTGCAATTCATATTTGCTGAGTCTGACATATTTTGCAGATTTAAACACGTTTCATTCAGATCCAAGACCCTGCTTATCGCATATGCAGTTTTTACAGTCCCCTGAGCTGTTGCTGATTAATTAAATGAGGCTGATTTACTTACAGACAAACCACAAGGTGGAGCCCCTGACTGCACCTATCAGAGCCAGCTGAGGCACTGTCAAGTCCATGCAATCTATATAAGTTATTAGAACAAACAGCTGCTCACACCCAGGTTACAAATTTGAGTCTGAAACCTTTCTGGAGATTACAAAAGACATGTCTGCTGTGGCTAAAGAATTTTAATATTAGGTAGACTAGCAACTCTTTCAATATGAAATGGATTAAACTATTTTTAGAAAATAGTATTATGACAAATAAACACTCACATAGTTTCATAGAGTTGGATATTATTTTACTTTTATTCTGAGTGTATACATATCTCAAAGCAAAACAGTAAGTTCCAGGAAGTCTGTAAACCTTATACTAGAGACCAGATGTATTTTGTAATCCAGAACTGATCTATTAATTAACCTGCTAGCCATATTAAATATTGCACTGAACTGTACGTGAAGTTACCCTGCAGGTAAAGCTCATTGTACTGACATATAATAGACAGACATAAATAATCACGTAAACAACTAGTAACAAGAGCTGTTCAGAAATAAATTCAGTGGTAGATTTTTATACAAAGCATCAAGTAAAAAGAGTTTACTCCAAAAATACTTAAATCCCTATAAACTACTCATCCAAACAAATAAGCAGCAGGGAAGGTTTTGGGGGTGTGGTGCTATTAAATTCTGCAACTATTTGCATAGTTCAGATGCTTCATCAACCTCAGAACTAGCTAAACACAGTCAAGAAAGCTAGAGACAGTTGGAATTGAGGCTAGGCAGGGACATTAAGGCTAACAAGAAAGGCTTCTATAAGTATGACACGTGTAAAGGCTAGAGATAATGTGGGCCCTGTCTTGAAGGAAACAGGAGAACAGGCTAGCCTAGATACAGAAAAGGCTGAGGTTCTTAATGACTTCTTTTCCTCAGTCTTGAACTCCAAGTGCTCTAGCCATTCTGAACAGACCAAAAAGCATAAAGGTGGACACTGGGAGGATGAAACCCCTAAATACACTGTAGAAGACGATCAGGTTTGAGACCATCTCAGGAACCACAATGTGCTATGTCCATGGGTTCTGATGAGATTCATCCTCGGGTCCTGAGGGAACTGGCTGATGAAGTTGCTAAGCCACTATCTATAATTTTTGAGAAATCCTGGCAGTCAGGTGTGTTTTCTTAACAGCTAAATTATGCATCTGAAGATTTATGTTGATTCTGTCATGGTGCAGACATTCCCTGTACTCGCAGTCACTTATCTTTGATAGTGTTTTGTTTAAGTCATCTTAAGTTCTTAAATCCACTCACAACAGTCACAGCATAGACAGCTGCATTACAGTCAAAACAACATGACTATTGTTAGCTGACAGTGCCATGGTGAAGAACACAATCCATTAAAAATTCCCTACCACTTTTAGATTTCAGAAGCCCATGCAGAACATGTCCCTAATAAGGTATCAGCCTCAACAGCCATCCTCAATGGCAGATGAAGTGGCAGATTTTTGATGAAACAGTGACATGTTCACTGATATTTAAAAAAAATTGGTTGAAAGGAGAGATCAGCAGCAAGAGTTGGCCATCTTCTTTCTCACACTCTCAGTATCTTGTTTCACTTTAAAAAACCCCAACACCTATAATCAGGTTGAAATTTTTTCTATTAAATTCAGCTTCCCTTCCATACTGTAGTGAAATAGGGAGGGCAACACTGAAACTGAAATTGTAGAGAAATGGGACTGCAAAAGAGTCAGGAGCAAGTAACCTGTTGCCCCTCTATAAGGGGTAACAAGTAACCATCTGCTTATTAGCCCCCAAAACTGAAGAGTATTTTCTTTTGGCCTTGTTCAGTTAATGATTATTAAATTCTACCTCAGATCCTCATTTTTTAGACAAGGTAAAGACTTACCAAACCTGTTTAATTAACGTCTGGACAGCTCACAGAAGTGTATGACATGATTAACACTGAAGAAATTAATTTGAGAATCAACAACCTTCCATAAGGTTGCTTAAAAGCCACTGATATTTTTTAGTGAGCACTCCATTATGTTTAGTCATTGAAGGCAAAATTCTGATTACACACTGCAGTAACAATTAAGACAATTCTAAAAGATTAAGTCATCCTGCTTTAAACACACCTGAATGCTTCTGTATCACCTACAGGTGTGCCACTAGACTGAAACACAAAGAGTTGGCACTAACCTCACTGCACTGAGCTAGCTACTCACATGATTTCAGTACTGCTTTTTCTCCCTCTTTATTTCAGGTAAATCCCCAAGTTTTAAGGACTTGGAGGAAGTTGTTGATTGATTAATCAAGATGTCTTTAATAGCTTAAAACACAAAAGAACTGCTAGAAGTAGTCACCTTTCAACAAGATGATAAGTAACAACTTCTCTTGAACACATAATCTACATTGCTGGCCTATCTGGATTCCTATTCATGATAAGTAAAAGTAATCTTTCATCTCTAAGTGAATTTTAATTGCATCAATCAATGCAAGTATAAAAACAAACATCTTATTCAAATGTTGCTTAAGAGCAAGAATTGTTATTGACATCCAGATCACTTCTGAAAAACAAAGTTCACTGCGCAGAGAGACACCCCTTAAACTTTCTGATTTCACAGATTCAGTTTTTTTTGGTGTTACAGATAGCACCCCATTTAAGGACTTTGACAGAGACTGACTATGTTGTAACAAAATAAGAATTGCACCAAGTTGCTATAGAGATCTTAAATTTTTGGAATAATTTTCAAAACATAAGGATAAGCTTACCTTCATGTTTAGCTCCATACTGGTATTTGCCACTACCGAAGTGTGGTAAGGAAAACACAAGTGAGCCCAGTCCTAGCATAAATGCTGAGAAAGCAAGCCATCGTGGTTTGTGCCCTCTTTCTCCGAAGAAAGATACAAACAGTGACAAAATACAGAAAGCAATGTCGTAGCTTGCAGAGATTAAGCCAGTGAGGGAACTGTTCAACTCGTAACGCTTTTCAATAGTTGAAATACTAATGTTAATCAGGCCATTTACCACAATACCTACAAAAACAAAAAAGGGAGATAATTAGTCAAAGACACTTTCATTCTGTAGCATTGCAAAGGTAAATCTACATTTGTGTGATGGAAACATTAAAATCAGTATATTTACAAAGCTACATTATAAGGTAATTATTATAAGCTATTTACTATTTTTAAAATACAGGTATATAGTAGAAAGATACAGTGCCAGCTTAAACCAGCCAAACTGCACAGGACCTATTCAATTTTGTTCCCCTGTGGACATTCAAGCATTTAGCCAGAAACACACCATGCCTCAAACTCCGTTCATGTATTAAGGTTCCAGATCCTATTTGAAGCACATATTTCAAACATAATCCATTACAGTGTCATAAAATACTGTATGCAATAGGATGAAATTAGTCAAAATTATGACTTGCATTAGAATACAAGCTATGACTGAAACAAATTCAGGACACAGCTTTCAAATTCTTGTATCTTCCCTTTGTGATGGCAGGGAGGAAACTGTTTGTTCGACAACAAGGCTTTGGAACAGCCATGCGTCCCTACACAAAGTGCAAAGCTATTTTAAAATACTTCATAACTGGTTCAAAGCAACTAGGGTGACTTATTTGAATAGAGAAAAAAAAGTTTGCCCTCGTTTAAGTTCCCTAAAGCAAAAATATCCAACAACCTGGAAAAAAGGCATTGCATGAGCTACCTACTGAAACACACATGAACAGCAAAAAACAAAGATCCAAAAGTAGAAGCAAGTAAGTTGCAATTACCAGTGCATGTTTATACACACTATACATTTTTACAAAAGCGTTTGTAGATTCTAATTCAAATCTCCTGTCCTGCTTCCCATTCTGTTTCTATGTGAAACACCAGGAGTTTCTTTCAAAAGCCTCAAAATAGGATTCTGTTACAAGCAAGATTAATAGCTGTACTACATAACAGTGTCAGATAACTTCATCGTAGTCTAATTAACTGTGCCCATAATAAAATACACACCTGCAAAAAAAAATAAAATGTTAGGAAGTATGAGTCACTGTCGCAAATAACTTGGAGTTCTGTAATCCATAGGTAACTAATTAACATCATTCATGACACAGGCCTTATAGTTATTCTTACTCTTTCTAAAATTCAAACATGATTCTCTACTGTTGTTCTAACAACAAAAGGACTGGTGACAGGAAAAGGTTTAAGTTAGTTTTCAGAAAGCACTGCACCGTCCGGAAGTACAACTACTTGGCCTGAACTTCAGCATCTCCTTAGAGTGCTCCATCGTATTTTAAAATATTACTCCAAATCAACCATCTGTTTTCTAATCCCCACCAAAGCCAAACAATTCAGCTTTCTATAAGGAGGCAGCTGTTGGCACAATCTTTATTGCAATATCCTACTATGGCTTCTCTATTAAGGTTGACAGTTTCACCTCTTAGTCTAGCCATCACACTTAAATTCATACAGGATTAACAAAAGTATTCAGATGTTCCTCCACTGCCATTGATACCAGAGGATCTAAGAGCACAGCTCCCTGTTTCTAGGTTAACCCTTTGGAATCATATATTTAACTCCCGTGGCTTTGTGGGCCTAGAATGCACAGAAAGAAAAATAAACATGCATCAGATTATGTTGTTACAGCCTTGTACTGTACCCACCCTCCTCTTGTAATATATGACTTTCAAGTAGTTATGATTGCTTTCAAAGTTCTTCATTATGTTATAAAATTAGTAGAGTAGTATTAATTAGTGAGAGGAATTTAGATAAGACTAACTGTCTTAGTAAATCTCAAAGGGGGAGTTGCTGCAAGGCGCCTCAGACAAGATGCACGCAGGGACATAAATTCTCACACCTGTGACCAGCTCATCCTGGAGGAGAGCAGAGGAGCCAGCAGAAGTCAACCAAGACCAAGATAAGGAACTTTATAATTCTAAACAAGATAACAAGCTAAGCCAAGACCATATATGGAAGGAAGACTCATGTCATGGAAAGGACACAAATGGACATCTTTACAACAACCACAAGGGAGCACCAGAGACCATTCAAAACCCTCATGGAAGACCCCCCCCCCCAAGAAGCCATCAACTCAAAAGTAGAGTAATTAGCACAAAAAGCAAGAGAATCACTAACCAACAGAGGATAGAATACTAATTGATATGTCAGGTAACTTGTGACCAATAAGTACTAATTTCTTTGGGATTTGAAACGTATAAATAGCAAAACATTTGGATAGCTGGCTTGCATGTTTGGAAGAGCAATCCCCCATGCATCCAGTGCCATAATAAATAATGCCTGTTCTTAACACTACATTGGTGTTAAGGGGTTTTATTCCTGACTTCGGTGACACCATTAGTTACACATTTGGCAACTTTCTTCTTTTCTTCTTAAGCATTGACCAAAGAACAATACTAGCATGAAGGAATGAACAAACAAGTTTTTCCCATTTGCCAGCACTTCAAACATTTACTAAGGTTTTGAGACATTCATATGAAGCAGGTGTGCTACACAGGGGATTACAGAACTAGAAGGCATTACCTTTTACCTTTAATTTACATCCTAAAAGACATAAAACCTTTGCAGTTAATTTTATTGGATAATTAAGACTGCATCTGTAAAAATGCAGATGTGATGAATGGCAGCATGACCTCTCCAATGTCATTATCTAGTAATTAATCACTAAAGTCTCCTCAGGAAAGATGGAACCTGGCTGATACTAACTTCACCTGAAAAAGTTCTGCAAGGACATCTCAAGACTTAAATTGCAGCACAGAAATTATTTTTTAACTAATCGCAACACAAACCTTATTGTACTGCCACATCTCTCAGATTTACGTACAGTGTGTACTGACCTGTAAAATCCAGATTAATTATAAACCAACTTGATTTTCCCTACTTGAAACACCATTTTTTCTTCAGCAATTAATTTAACAATAACAAAAAGTGCTCTGCAGTTGTTAGAACCATTGGCTTTAATGAAGTGGTTGGTGGGCACACAAAAAAAGTAATTAAGGAGACCTGCCAGTAACAAATCTAATCAGACTATAAAATATTAGTGCTATACAAAGTTTTTAGACAGATTAGACTGGAGCAGTCTCAAACAGTGATTCTGTTGTTTTGTTAAATAAAAAGTATTATTGACATGAGGAATAAACAGTCCTTGTACTCAAAATAGTGAGATAACTTCTACCTTGTTTGCTACTGCAGCTATGAACTGCAGCATATCCAGTTACTCTAATATCTGCTCTCTATAGGGCACTTAGAGTTGCATAAATGTGTGATTGCATCTGGTAATAGCCATGTAACAACATTCTACACAGTGTTTTCTATTCTGGAAATACAGGTTTCACCTGTACTTGAAACAGAAACAGCTACAAATTGAGTAAAATTCCACTGGGATCTTCTGAAGCTGAACTACATCATATGAGGTGCTAATGACAGCAATGTCTTTTCTAGAGCAGCTTGAAAATAACTTTAGCACACATTTTCAGTTAGAAGACACACACAGTGAAACCTACACACATGTACTAGCTGACTGAGGATAATCACCTGTTTTACAAAAAGCCTAGTATAACAACTTATATTCATCAAAAGCGTGTTGCAGATTAGCTCAATAATTTACAACGCACTAAGACAATCTTTTCTAGAGGTGCATTAGCAAGTTTAATAGATGTACTTTATCTCTATCACTGATGTTTTCTGTAATTTGAAGGGTAAATGAAATAATTAGATTCAAAACTAGAGTACAGTATTAGCTCTCATGCCTTCAAAATCCCAGTTGCATTTTGTGTGCTTTCAGCTAAACTCTGAGGCTGCAAGACCTGAACGTTTTCACTCTTCACACACAGTACTTGCTGCTAACAATTCATTTTTCCTACTTCTCAAAAAGAACTGCAGCTAGAGTGTTTAGCACCCAATTTCCTTTCCATGTTCTAACCAAAGAAAAGATTCTTGTTCAGAAAATCCAGGTAACTCATCATTACGAATACCACAAGATCTGTAATAGCCATGCATATATCAGCTTCCAAAACAAACCACAGAAGTTGGCCCTAAATGTCTAGATATCTCTTTTCTGAAACAAAAACTGTATGCTAAGTAAAGATCAGACTCTAAACAGGTCTAACTCAGATAAAGTACACAGAAACACCTCTTGGAGGAGCCAGGGTTTCTCAGTGAAAAGACAAGACAGTCAAATCCTTCTACATTTTAAGCAGAGATTCCCAGTCAGTTCTTGCACCATCTCAGTTACCTCAGTATAGT
>NW_008654690.1:28269-29122 GCF_000695815.1 Acanthisitta chloris
CCTCTAGCACTGCATCTCCAACATCTCCCTCCAGCCCTCTACAGCAGTCTCATTCATTATGGGCTACAATGAGCTTTACAGCCTTGGAATTTTTCAGGAAACATGATCTCCTTTTCTAGCTAGTCCAATAAACTTGAAGGGCTCTGAACATTAATCCAACAGTTCCATTTGACAGAAAAATATCCAAGCTTTACAAACTTCAAGTTTGTATATTTGGTACACTAATGCTTTCCCTCCTCTTGATCATTATTACTACTGTCTAAGCCTTAGGCTTGCTAAGGGCCTAACAAATCTTGTTACTGAAAACCAAAAATATGGGCAAGGATCTCTGAAGCTGAACAACATAAATTTAGGGCAAGCTAAACTTTGTGTTCCCCTGAAGGTCAAATTAAACCATTAGCTAAGTGTTAGGAAGCTGGCTGCACTGGGATTCACAAAACAAGAACGGATTTTTTTTTGTTTTCAAAGCCATCTTAATTACCCAACATCCAACACAACCAGGCCAAGATTCCTTTTTAATTAGCAGGTAGGTAACAAAGTACACGCCAGGATACCCCAGTTCTGTGTGTCGGGTTGTATCATGTTATTCCCTGGCTCCTAAATCTCATCCCGTGAGTGCATGTGAAACACTATTTCCCCGTGAACGATGGGGATGCAGCATTGACGAGAGCGTGAAGCACAGAGCTGATGGGACGACAGACTCAGCAGTGGCCAATAAAGTAGACAGGAAAAGAAGAAAAAGAGGAACAGAGTGACATACAGAGAGTAATACCGTATAACCAACTTCCCTATCCAGGGCACCACTGTACGTTCCCCTCTAGGGAAGGCATTTCTGCCACTGTTTCAGCCACAG
>NW_008654690.1:29160-29371 GCF_000695815.1 Acanthisitta chloris
AGCGCAAGGCTCGGGGGCTGGAGGAACGCCGTCTGTCCTCATTCACCAACCAAAACACCACCACTCTTCCCTGCCTCCCGCGCTCCCGGCTGGCTCCCCCGCGGCCCCGGCGGGGGGACAGGTTACCTTGGAAGATGGCCAGCAGGCTGTAGGCAGCCAGGTAGCCCTCGGGGTTGTTCCAGAGCTGCAGAACTTTAGGGGTGCAGCGGCC
>NW_008654691.1:0-9515 GCF_000695815.1 Acanthisitta chloris
GGATGGGGATGGGGATCGGGGTTGGGGATCGGGAACAGACAGCGCCCGAAAAAGCGCCTGAGCTGGGCTCGCCCAGTGGTGCCTCGACGGGTTGAAAGGAGCGGCAGCAGATGGGGGCGGCGGCTCTCCGGTCCCGCAGCGCCCCGGGGCGCTCCCAGGAGAGTTTGGTGTTTGCCTTCCAGCTGCGCTTTCCTCTCCCTCCAGTGCTTTCTTAATGAGACAGCGCAGACCGAGAAGGTCCCAGAAAGGGCAAAACGCTGCGCCACAGCTTAAACGGCAATCAGCGAGCAAATGTGTTTCTCCTCTGGCTTTCCCTGTAGTTCAGCGAGGTGTAAGGCGGTCGTGAATGGAATTGGGATTTGGAAAGTGTTGGCAATGCGTAAAGTTGATCGCGTTTATGTTATTCACGGGAGTACTGCGTGTTTAACGTGATGTCTCACCGAATAAAGTGCACTTCTGAGATGGTGCAAATTTAGTAGGTTAGCAGTGCCAGCCACAAGCCTTAGCTTGTACAGGAAATCCCATGCTACAGGTTTTATTAAACACTAGAAGTGATACAGAAAAGGCAACGCTGTAATATATGTATATACATCTAGGACTACTCATGAAATACTAACCTAAAGGCTCTCATGAGCATACAGCTAACCACAGAGCTTTGTAAAACAGCTTCTTTTTCAGGCACAAGGGTAGGGCTGAATCTCCATTCAGTAGACAGTACTGTCAACCCCCTGTGAAATCTGCTGTGATAGGTAGTTAGTAGAGGCTACTTTTCCCAGAAGTTTGGTACTGCCAGTAAGAACACAACTCTGGGAGAGCAGAGCACTATGTTCAGTATCAAAGATCCTGTACATAGAATAATGTTGACAAGTCAGCTCTAAAAAAATATCCAGCATCTGTCAGAGCAAGCTGGTATGGACAGCAAGGTATAGAGAGAAAGAGAAAAGAAAACCCTCTCTTTCCAAGCCAGACGGATGCCAGTTTTGATGTAGAGTGAACACCATGACTCTGAGTAAAGAAGGTAGTACTCAAAAGGAGAGCTCTTGAACACTAGGCCAGACAAATAGTGGCAGGAACAGAAGAAAGCAGGCAGACCACAGTTAGGGGCAATAAATGAACTGATCAGAATACTGAGGGAATGAAATGCTGCTATGATAAAGAGATCCTGAGTCAGTTTTCAGATGATGAAAACCCTGTGTGGGAATTCTTTTAAAAAAAGCAAGCTCAAAGCAAGCATGGGAAAGTGCTAACAAGAGAGATGCATCAGAAAGCCAAAGCATTAAAAACCAATCCTCTTCAGCCCCAGAACCACCTGTTGCACTGACCTGGAGCAGCTGCCTGCTAAGTGCTGTGGCCCAGCTGTGTGGTAGTCGTGTGTGTTCTAGTTAAGAAACAGCAATAATGTTGCATTTTGAGATTGTCACATAAAAGCATGCATGCCTTTATGTGAGTTTCCAGGATAGATACATCACTCCAAAGCAGCATTGAGCTGTGACGAAAGTAAGATTAGCTCCTGCTGTTCTCTCTCCTGCTAGTTGCTGCCACAATTGACAGCATCCACCCAGAGAAAGTGCATGAAACCTGGATGCACACCGTGCTGCTGATACTGTTGTAGTCCATAATATCTTCAGAGAGCTCCAAACTCAGTCTTGGCTGCCAAAACAGCTGTCCAGGCAGGCTTAAGATCAGTTGTGTCAAAATATATGCCTGCAGCTGCCTAGAGAAGTACTTCAGAAAAACCTAACAAAACCACCAGTACATGAACAGCAGAGGTCAACCTTAATGCCAGAAAACAACTGAAAGCTGCATCAAATCAAAGTTTGACTTTTTCCACAGTAATTGCTATTGAATTATTTTAGCTTTGGTTTTGTTTCTTTGGTTCTCTATGATAAAGGAAGGATAATATTATTTTCTCTTTTTACAGAGAAGGAATATTTTACATTACAGTTGTATGAATTTAGTATAAAGTGCAAAGTTTTATAGGACACTGTAAATGGAAAAAAAATAGGGATTAATGAA
Source organism: Acanthisitta chloris (assembly GCF_000695815.1). Classification (NCBI taxonomy): domain Eukaryota; kingdom Metazoa; phylum Chordata; class Aves; order Passeriformes; family Acanthisittidae; genus Acanthisitta; species Acanthisitta chloris. The sequence goes on from NW_008654691.1 coordinate 2,017, forward strand.
AAGGATGTAAAGAGTATGGAATAGATCCATCATGAATAAGGCAGAAGCCCTATGGAAAACAGCATTTATGTTCAAGTAGTTGAAATTGCTGTCCTAATCATATGCATAAAAGAACCACATTAAAACTGAGCACACAGCCCCAATTTTTATTTCCTAACTTCTGAATCCTTGACTTTGCAGCTTCAGTGATTGTTTTACACATGATGTTGGTTTCTTTGGCTCTAATGAGAATATAGTTAGGAGTGCTCTAAATTTTTGTGTCTTAATAACTGTAGCTGTGTGTCTGCCTCAATATTTTTTATCAGAGTCCCTAAAAATGAAATCACCTTGGTTCTTGTCTAGAAAGTAAACATCTAGATTATGCTACAGTGCCAGATTTCTCCCCTCTGTCTCCTAAGAATTTGATGAGCTGAGGTTTGGTGATGCTGGTCTAAAAACTATTGCTTTGGTGCTATTGAGTGTGCTATCGTGGGGAGGTTTTATCTTCTTTTGAATTAGGTAACTATTCTATTGAGGTAACTGTTGTGATTGCTTCAAAATATAAAACATGAGGTCAATTTGACCCATCAATCTACATAACACTTAGTAGTCCCTCTGTTATTGCATTAGCTACTGGACACTTCAGCCTGTTCAGAAAGTGATGGGTAACACTTAGTAGTCCTTCTGTTATTGCATTAGCTACTGAACACTTCAGCCTGTTCAGAAAGTGATGGGGTTTAGAATCTGTGGTGAAACAGCAGGCAGAGTGGTGCAAGTCTTCCACTCATGCATTCAGTATTACTTCAGACTATGTTAATGGGTAGGATCAAAATGGATTTTAATTTGAAAATAAAAGGTTCACTGCTAATACAAAGCAAACGTACCAAACATAATTTTCTTCTTAATTTTCAGAAGCTGTTTGGATAATTAAATAATGAGATGGATAGTGGGCAACAGGAACACATTTCTGCAAAGTCTAACCACTTTAGGACTGGCTTGGATGTTCCACTTGAGGCAATCCATCCCTGCAGTGTTGTATTGCCTCCCAGTTTTGCTTATATTGTTTATGTTATTAATGTAAAAAATCAGTGGGATAGGAATGCTATTGGAATATTATTTTATTATTGGGCATGTTGTTTTTTTTCTTTTCTTCCAGATGGGGAACTGGGGCACAGAAAGAGACTAAGAATTTGGCAGATGAATGGAGTACTGTCCAATACATGTGGGGTGTGATCTTGCAGCATGGATTGGCTGCCTTTAGGCTATTTATTCATCAGTTAGTGCACAGTGGCTTACAAAGTCTCTTCTTCATACTGTGGGATTTGGATATACTGTGCATTCACGTAGGAGTCAATATTATTTATAGATTAGTTCTGGTTAGAAAGATGCCACACTATCGAAATAATAGAAAGCAAAACAGTCATGTTTCAGGAACTGTACACTCATTTGTTTTACAAAGAAAACACAGCTGCTAGTTGAACAGCTATCAGAGAGCAGCCAGTTTGCTGCAGTTCACATCCTTGCTCCCTTCTCAGTCACTGATTGTCTTTGCTTACTCAGGAGACACCTCCAAAGGAAGCAAACCCCTGTCCATTCACTCCAGATAGTGTTCAGTCTCCTCAAAATTACACCCCTGGATTTGGAAGACTAGAGTACCAAAATACAGAAGCCTGTGATAATCTGTGCTAACCTAGGAGAAACCTAGGCTCTTAAGCCCCCAGTCTGAAATAACCAGTGTGGATCATTTGCCAGATATGCCTTATTACAAAGGGTTGCAGCTTTTTTTTTTAATTTGGGGCCTATAAAGGTTTGTGCATCCAATTTGTCTGTAAGCTTGAGATTACAAAAAAGGTTGGAGCAGCACATTGGCACACAAAACTGCATAGATGCTGTTGGACCTAAGTGAGAGGTCACAGATGTACTGCGTAGCTAATTATGCATGCAAAATGTGGCTGTGTGGGACTGTAGAGGCCACTGGTCAGTCTTGCACATAGGGCTTCCAATCCTGGGAAAAGCTGTGGAAAAAATGTTCTATAAATAAAGCTAAAAACCTCTAGGTAATAGTTCCAATGATTGGCATCTCTACATGCATATGGGTAGGACTCTTGAGCTGAAAATGTGTCTGGATTATTCTGCATTGAAAGTATAGAATCAGAGAATCAGCCAGGTTGGAAAAGACCTCCAAGATCATCAAGTCCAACCCTACCGTGGTCACTAGACCATGGCACTAAGTGCCACATCCAGTCTCAGCTTCAAAACCTCCAGGGATGGTGAATCCACCACCTCCCTGGGCAGCACATTCCAATGCCTGAGCACTCTCTCCCTAAAAAATCTCTTCCTAATCTCCAACCTAACCCTCCCCTGGCAGAGCTTGAGTCTGTGCCCTCTTGTCCTGCTGCTGGTTGCCTGGGAGAAGAGACCAACCCCCACTTGACTCCAACCTCCTGTCAGGGAGTTGCAGAGGGTGAGAAGGTCTCCCCTGAGCCTCCTCTTCTCCAGGCTGAACACCCCCAGCTCCCTCAGCCTCTCCTCATGGCACTTGTGCTCCAGTCCCTTCACCAGCCTCGTTGCTCTTCTCTGGACCTGCTCCAGCCCCTCAATGTCCCTCCTGACCTGAGGGGCCCAGTAGTAGTAGTCCTCCTTTGCTCAGATGCTGACACAGAGTGGTCCAGCTCAGGTTGCAAAAGATACTATGGCTAAGTCTGGTCTTGAAACTAGCAAATATTTTCTTGATTATTTTTTTCAAGTTCCTTAGCTGTTTTACTGTAGATGTGTGCTGCATCTCTTGTTTTAACCAAACTGGTGGCTGTGACAGCTGTTTAAGAAGCAATGATGTGAGATGCTCTTTGTTCATTATTTTAAACACTGAATGAAGACTTTTCTAGGCTGAAATCTTGTACCCTTCTTGATGTTGAACTGCATTTCAAGTCCCCTTGATGTAAGTGGATTGCTGCTAAAATAAAATGTGGCCCAAATAGGCATAACATTACATAGTGCCAACACAAAGCTGTGCAGTGTGACATGTACAAATGGGTAACATTAATTTTGCGTTATCTAGTTATTATTCACGTTTGTGCATCAAATGTATATTTCAATATAAACAGGTTCAGAGGGGAAAACAACAGCAGTACAGGACAGTGTTTCTAGACCATCCCCAAACAGAAGGAAAGAGAAGACCTGCAGTTTAAAGGAAAAAAAGTGCTGCATGTACAGATCCTCGATCAGCGTGAATGGCATTGACAAAGGATTCATTTGAACGGATTAAGTGGCTTATCACAGCTGCCTGGTGAGTTTTACAGATCACTAAATTTTTTAGCCAGATTCACTGAGATATATTTTCTGCTATCAATTTAGCAGCAATAAGAAATCAACAGTTAAATCATTTGTGACCTGTCATAAATTTGATAAGCCTATGTGATAATCTGTTGTATTTGAGTTTGGTTGCTGGTCTGCAAGTTTTTAGTATTCAAATTTCAGGCTCTACACTATTTAAGTAGTAGAAAACAGGAGCTATAATTCTGGGTATTTATTAAAGAGAAAGGTATTCCTACATTCTAGTAATGAACATGTTTGGAGAAGAAAAAGTAATGACCAACTCAAACCTGTGTGCCTGTCCCAAAATAATTTTTCACATGAGGGAGAATTACTAAAAGGCATGAAGAAAACTTTTAGAGAATGTGATGGACAGACCTGATAGCAGTTGTGGCAGGAGTTGTTTCAGGAGGCAAAAGATTATTAGGAAAAGATCACTGTGGCCTGGAATTTTGATCAGTGTGTGGGATCAATGATTGCATCTCTATAATCATAGAATCATAGTATTTTAGGGACCTTGCAGATCATCTAGTCCCAACCCCTGCCCTGGGCAGGGACACCTCCCACCAGAGCAGGTTGCTCAAGGCTCATCCAACCTGGCTGTGAACACTGCCAGGGTTGGGGCAGCCACTATTTCCTTGGGCAACCTGTGCCAGTGTCTTACAGTAAAAAACTTCTTCCAAATATCTAGCCCAAATTTCCCCTCCTTCAACTTGAACCCATTAGCCCTTCTCCTGCCACTGCAGTTCCTAACAAAGAGTCCCTCTCCAGCTCCTTGTAGCCCCTTCAGATACTGAAAAGTTGCTCTGAGGTCTCCATGCAACCTTCTCTTCTCCAGACTGAACAGCCCCAACTCCCTCAGCCTGTCCTCATAGGGGAGATGCTCCAATCCTCTTATCAGCTTTGTGGCCTCCTCTGGACTTGCTCCAACAGTTCCATGTCCTTACATTGAGGACACCAGAACTGTGTGCAGTATTCCAGGTGGGTCTCACCAGAGCAGAGGGGGAGAATCACCTCCTTTGACCTGCTGCCCACACTCCTTTGGATGCAGCCCAGGATTTGATCTCTGCTCTATTTTTACCTTGTGGTGTTCAAGGAGAAATCTACCTGGAATGGTTCCTCTCTGGCCCTTTTAATTGTGGGATTGGAAAGAGGTTACAAGGGGAAAATTACAAGGACTTCTATATAGTCTTAATCTTGCCTATCTCTCTGTGCTCAGTCTCACAAATCCAGAAAGACAAAGATATGTAGCATGTGCTGACCATTTCTTGATCTACCCCTTATAAAAGTACTGTATAATCATCCCAAACAGGAATTAATCATGTGCACACACTTCTCACTTTCTAAAGGCTAAATATTTGTGCAGGTTTGATGTTGAAAGTTTTGTTTTAATTTTGTTTTCTTCTTTTGAATCAGGTGGCTGTTAATTGTTTTTTCAGCAGAAGAAACTGATGGGGTAAGTGACATTGATATTTGCTTTACACAGGTGGGAGATGGGATGGTACAGCTCAAACAAGCAACACCTTATATGTCAAAATGACCTACAGTTATGTGGAAAACTGTGATGTTCCTTTCATATTTCTGCAGAAACTTTCCTTTCTGTGCCTGTTGCTCAGCTTAACTGCTTTGTCATTTTCTCCTCTGGATTCATTTAGATTTTAATTTTGGCATCTTTAGAAGCTTTTGGAAAGCTGCCTGTAAAAAAAACCTCTCTCATGGACTGAGGTTGTCTCCTTCCTCATGAAGTTCCTTCAATGGCTCTACATCATGGCACGTGGCAAACTCTGTGTTAGCCTAGATCTTAAACTGGTTTCCTGTCTCTGTGAAGCCAAAATTTCACCTATAACATAGTTTCAATATCTATTTTATTTTCCTCTCTGTACTGCCACTCATATTAACCTTACATTACATGTTTATAACCATATAATATGAAACTTCTTTCAAGTCCACCCTCTTTAATTCCTTCAAGTAGTTAAAAGCTTCTTTTTCATTGGGTTTTTTTTTTTAATCCCCAAAGTCATTGCATTTTAGTTGAACAGTCAAAAATGTAAATATTGTTTTAAAAAGAAATGTTAATTAGAAAAAAGGTTAACAAATTACATGTTATTGGAGACTTGCATTCCATTGACATTCCAGGAGTGGCAATTTTTAGGAGAGAGACCAGTGTGGAGTAGATTAGTAGTTCCATGGGAAATCCAGTGTGTGAAAGAGAAGTTGTCTGTGGGAGACCATCATACCTCTTCTTCTGAGGTTTGGGAATTCCAGATACTCTCAAAATGCTATAGATAGAAAGAGCAGAATTTTTCCTCCTTATTTAATATTTGTCAGAGTTTTCTCCTTGAGACACTGAGGTATGAACCCAGAGCGTTCTGTTGGTTATTAAAACCAGTAACAAAACCATGGTGACCTTGCTAATGAAAATCCACACTGAGCAAATATTCTTGTTATCACTGTTTGCTTGTTTACCTACATTATTCTTAAATCTTTTCTCTCCTTGTTATCCTTTTTGAAACGTCATTGATAATTTACACAGTTTTCCTGAAAAAAATGTTATCTTGTGAACATTCCAACCATCTATGTGAGTTTATAGTTGTGTAATTGGTGGATGTTTATTGCTCCATTTTGGGAAATGGAAAAGAATAATGAAATGGAGTTCACTTAGCACACAATAAATCTACTGAATTTATATTTTGTTGAGGTTTGGGGTTTTTTGCTATTTTTCCTCATTGCAATTGGATGAAGCAAAGTAGTCACTTCTTTGTTATTAAGAGGACAACCAAAATTTTTGAATACAAGAAATAAGGAAATTAATAGCAGGTAATGCATAATTGCACCATGCACATACTTCTTGTCTCATTCAATAGACAAGAATTAAGTACAAGGCTTTGTTGCTGGGTGGACTTTTTGCTCTGCAGTTTCTTTTGCCTTTTATCATATCATTGTAGTTAACAATCTCCTAACATAATGTGATGGGTCATAAATTTCATGTTATTACAGATTAAATTCTGACTGTTAAAGTTTCTTTCTGGGTGCAGCCTGTTTCCTAAGTTCTATTTGGCCGTAATATTGAGCATTATGTAACAAAACTTGTAAGAAATGTGTTAGCAAGCTTTTACTTACTGCTCCTCTCTTGCCAGCACATTTATGCTGATGAGAGGTTCAAGTGAGAAGGGTTTTAAATACAGTATTGATGTGTGCATTCTACTAAGCAAACACTGGAAAAGTTTCACATGTGTCAAGCTGAAGATCTACACAATTTTCTGATATTTGCTGCTATCCCAAGTTTCTACATCAGAAGGAAATTGCCCTGTGGATATTCAAGGAGAGCCAAATCTTTTGCCTTGAAAATCATCTCATTACCTGTGTGTCCTGTTTGATGAAGTGATGGCTGTCTGTTGCATATTGCTAAATCCATAAACTTTTAATTTTTAGGGAGGATATGCATATATTGACCCGTGTGGGGGACAGGATTGTTCAGTTTGTCGATGCTTTCCAGAAAAAGGATCAAGGGTAAGTGATGATTAGAACTATTGGTCATTACTGTTGTAAACACCATTGATTTCTGTGCACATAGCTGTTCTTGGAAATCAGTATGGTTGGCATAAACCAATAAATCAATATTCAGGCATAAACACATCTGACTGTAGCAAATTAGCATAATTCTCTCACTGCTCTGAAGTACACCTATCATTAGAAAAAAAATAAGATGGTTAAAAAGTTTGTTTGTGAATTAGGCTTGTAATAATTGTGGTACCTTTTTGTGTTAAGCATTCTTTGAGACCATTCTGGTAGTTAGAGAAATGTAATTCCTAATCTATGTCAAGTTTAGAAATCTTTGCTTGTTTTCTACTAAGAGATTGGTTAAGACAGAATGTCTATGCCATTCACTAGTTAGAGAACTTTGTTATTTCTTGTTTGGATTAGGTGACTCTATAAAAGGTTGACGACTTTTTATTTTACTCTCTTAATACACTCAGTATAAAAAATATTGGAACTGTGTCTTGAATAAAGCCAAAGCATTTCCATATTATATGCTAGAATTTGTAACTGTGCATATTGCTAGTTCTTGACTGAAATATGGTCCAGTGATGACTAGTTTATCTTGGCTGTTCTTTCACAAAATGCATATCTGTATAGTGATAGCAAACAATTTAAACACTATGAGGAAAAGACTTTATATATGTTTATAGAATCATAGAATCAACCAG